>NC_091292.1:68586536-68615080 GCF_038502225.1 Cherax quadricarinatus
GTTAAGAAAAGGATTGTATTAAAATTTTAATGTAATATAGCGATTTACTGAAATTAAAGGTATTATGTGAATATATTTTTAAAGAATGGATTGAGTAAGCATATCTAGACTTAAATTCTCTCTATGGTAGAACTGAGTGTTGGTGTTGAGGTAGAGAGAGAGAGAGAGAGAGAGAAGGTTACTTCGTGGGGACTGACCTGAGATTTTAATCTGAAGGTAACTCAGATAAGACTCGCTGGGCAGTCCTCGCCAGTCAGCAGATGTCGAGACTTGAGCAGAGTGAATCTTTTCTTGTATTATGTAAAAAATTGTGGATTGTTGTGGATATTCCCGAAAATGAGGAATTATTTGGGTTGTCCTGGATTAAGAGTGAAAATGTGTAACGTTTCCCCTATGTTGTATGTGAAATGTGTAACGTTTCCCCTATGTTGTATGTGAAATGTGTAACGTTTCCCCTATGTTGTATGTGAAATGTGTAATACTGAGAATTCACGTAATGAAGAAAATGTAATACTTTAAAATGGAAAATATTAGTGTTATCCTATGTTTATTTCGTTTAAGTTAAGAAGAAGAAAAGTAACTTAGTTGATTTTAAGTTAATAAGGGAACACAGAGTAACCTAGCTTGATCTATCCTGTTGTGTCCTGAGTGAGGTCATCACGTGACGTCACTGACCGCTGAGTAAACACAGGTGGGGTGACGTCATGCATGCCAGTAAGGTCTTGATACAAGGAGATGGAGCAGGAATATTTGGGCTTAGAGGGTATAAGAGATGGAAGTCGGTGGTGGGAGGTGATGGGGTGCTCCCCATCTCCTCGGAGATAGGGAGCACAAAAAATTAAATTAAAAAAAAATTCGAGAAAAATTGGGAAAAAAACGGGGAGCGGGGGCGATCCGAACGACGCTGCAGAAGGCACTGCAGGGACGTCGCGGGGCGTTGCGGGACGCGGGGCAGGGCGGGGCAGGATGGGGCGCGGGGGGGGCGCAGGGGGGAGGCGTGGGCGGGGGCGCGGGCGGGGGGGCGAGGGGGTGAGGGGGTCGAGGGTGAGGTCAGGATCATTATCAAAGGTGCAAAATTTCACACTTTGGTAGGGGTGAAGGAGAGACCGGAAGTAGGAAACTGGAAGTAACACCTAGACCGGAAGCAAGACTTAGGTGTTACTTCCGAGCCATACAGAAGAAATCTTCACTACTATATATATATATATATATATATATATATATATATATATATATATATATATATATATATATATATATATATATATATATATATATATATATATATATATATATATATATATATATATATGTCGTGCCGAATATGTAAAACTGGTCAATTAGCAAGAACTCATTTAAAATTAAGTTCTTTCTAAAATTTTCTCTTATACGTTTAAAGATATATTTTTTTCATTAATGTTGACGTAAAAGAATATAATTTTGCACCAAAAGGAACTTAGAAAACTTACCTAACCTTATTATAACAAGAGCAATTTATTTTAGCCTAACCCAACTAAATATATTTTAGATTTGTTTACAATAATTTAATACCAAACAAACCCAATGAATTATATTTTTTTCGTTAGGTTCAGAATGATTTTGGCGAAATTATTGCATACACAAATTTTCACTTGTCCTATATGGCAAGATGAGCGTTGGTATTTAAGCCAAGATCGCAAGTTCTGCCTATTCGGCACGACATATATATATATATATATATATATATATATATATATATATATATATATATATATATATATATATATATATATATATATATATATATATATATATATATATATATATATATATATATACATATATATATGGGTTCAAGTCCTTGGCTAGTGCAGTGTTCTTATTGATCAATACCACTCGTTCGTGGTTACAATATATATATATATATATATATATATATATATATATATATATATATATATATATATATATATATATATATATATATATATATATATATACATACATGTATGTGTGTGTGTCTTGTGCCTAATAAGCCAAACTTAATAAATAGGCTGAACTTTCTTCAAAACCAAACTTCTCCAAAAAATTTTTTGACAAGGTTAAGGATCCCTTGCTTTATTGACAAGCTATTTACAGGTTAAGGATTCCTAACTTTATTGGCAAGCTAAGAGCTGTTACCTACATCAGCTCATTTGAAAGCATTTTTATTGTTATGAGACATACAAGTAGGGAACAGGATGAAATTGGAGCCATCTGTGGGCCAGAATTTTCATTTGATCAACTGACTTTATCTCGTTGACATCATTATGCTGTACGAATGTGTTCCATACTCTAGTCATCCTGGGTATGTATGATCTCAGATGGAGTGATGTTCTGGAGAAGGGTACAGCCAGAGTGAAGTTACTGCTTTCTGCCCGTCTTGTGGCACAAAAGCTTGTTTCACGCTGTCCTCGAAGTGGATCCAAGTGTGATACTTTGACAATATTGGCCTTGTACATAACAGTAAGGCCACCCACATCCCTCCTATGTTGAAGGCTCTGCTGAAATGACAGATCTATCCAGGATGGGTCCAGGCGAGAGATGAGACGTCTTGCTCTGTTCTCTACTCTGTCATGCAGTCGCAGATGAGAGGGGGGCAGGCAAACCAAGAAAGTGGAGCATACTCAAGGTGTAAGCGTACTTGTGCCTCGTACAGAATCTTGCAACCCCTACTGTCAAGCAGTTGCGAGATACGGCGAAGTGCTGTAAGCTTCCTGGCTGCCTTGTTTGCAAGATTTACAACATGGTTCTTCAAGGTTAGTTTGGAGTCAAATTTCACCCCAAGGATATCAACTTCTTCTCCAGGTGCCAACACCCTCCCATTCATCCTTACTACTGCACCAGCATTACCATCATGGTGCCTAGAGACGATCATCATTTGCGTTTTCTCAGGTGCAAATGTTACTTGCCATCTATTTCCCCAAGCTGATATAGCTCTTAGCTGGTGATTGATATAGCTTAGAGCAGCTGGCATTTCTTCTCTTGGATAAGTGAATATCAGTGTAGAGTCGTCTGCATATGCATGTGATTCTGGGATGAGATGAAGGTCGTTGAAGTAGACATTCCATAACAATGGTCTCAGCACTCTTCCTTGTGGAACACTTGCCCCAATAGGATGTCTTGCTGATTCCGTTCCATTGAGAACTACACTTAGAGATCTACCATGAAGGTAATCATTGAGGAGACATAGTGTAGAGCCTGCAATTCCCAGTGCTTGAAGTTTTGCTAAGAGGCCCTGGTGCCACACCCAGTCGAAAGCGTCAGCAATGTCCAGTGCTACCACACAGCTGACTTTGGATTCATCCAGTGACTGGTGCCACTTAGTGGAGAGGTTTAACAACAGATCAGCAGCAGAGTAACCTTTCCTGAAGCCATATTGACGATCACAAAGTAGTGAGTGGTAGTCAAAAAACTCTGTCATTTGTCTTGAGATTATTGTCTCAAGGGTCTTACCAGTGATTGACAGGAGTGACATTGGTCTGTAGTTGCTGATTTCTGCTCTGCTCTCTTCTTGTGAACAGGGACTACATTTGCCTCTTTCCATAGAGAGGGCCATTTACACTGTACTAAACAGTGCTGAAAGATGCGAGTTAGAGGTGCTGCTAGCTGGTCTGCACATCTTCTCAGCGATCTTGGGCTCAACTTGTCTGGGCCCACAGCCTTTTCTTGGTCAAGCGATTTAAGAAGGAAATGCACCTCCTCCTGCCTTATTGTCACCACTGACAGTTTTGACACAGTTCTTGCAGCTAGCCAAGGAAGGTCCCTTGCTGGATCAGGAGCTTGCATTTTGGTAGCAAAGTGTTCAGCAAAGATGTCCGCCTTCTCTTGACTACTAGTAGAGGTGGTCCTATCCTGTCGATTTAGAGGTGGAATGAGTTCATCAGGCAGATAACCTTGTCCTTGACCAGGGACCACCAGGTTTTGGAGCCTACCCTACCTGATGCTAGCTTTCTTTTAGTGTCCACCTATTTAGCAATGGCCCACTTTTGAACGTCATCCATATGCCTACAGGCTTGCCTGTGCAAGTTCCTGTTATAGGTGGTAGGATGTCTCTTATACCTTTGCCATGCTTTGTACTTAGCAGTAGCAGCCTCTCTACAACGAAAGCCAAACCAAGGCTGATCTGTAGGCTTCGTCACATATTGCCGGTGAGGAATGTGTTCTTGTTGTAGATTAAGGATGTGTCCAGTGAAAGCTTTCACTTGGTTGTCAACATCCCCTTGGAGAAGAGCATTCCAATCGGTGGTGGCGAGCTCAGAGCAAAGGGCTGGCCAATTACCTCTTTCCCATAGCCAGGTTGTGCGTGTGGACTCCTCACCTCGTTCTGTTGGGATCTTAAGTGTCGTAAAAACAGCCTTGTGGTCAGACGATCCAACATAGCCGAGGGGTTGACAAGTGACTATGCCTTCTGCCAGATCACTCGCTACTGAGTCAAGGGAGGAGCCAGAGATGTGAATAGGGAAATCAACAAAGTTTCTCATGTCAAATACTGCAAGAAGGTCATCAAAGTCCCTCTGTATAAGGTGTTGGTTGAGGTCACCAACAATTATGGTATGTTGACAGTTGTGTTGTAGCAGAAGGGAGTCAATATTTTCCATTAGGAAGTTGATGGGGTCTGCATGTTGCCATTGATGTCTGTACATTGCTTATGCTAGTACAGAGGTACTAGTGTTCATGCAGAGCTTGAAGAACATCATTTCAGGAATGATTATTTTTTTCATTAACGATGATACCAAGATTTTTATTTTTAGACCAAACCTAATTTAGAAACCTCACCTAACCTAACTAAAACTGGTGTATAGCATAGGTCACTTTACACTTAATGAATATTACTCAAAATCGATGATACATATTTTCTTCGTTGTGTTCAGATTTCCACTGATTTATTGCAAAAGCAAATTTTCATTTTGCTATTTCTTTTAGGCTAAACTCGTCAGTTCTGAATCGCCACGATGTATGTTTGTCATGCCTAATAAATCAAACTAGTCAGTGTCACTGAACTGCCTTGAAAATTTAACTTTTCCCAAATTTTCTTTCTTGGATTGATAGAAATATTTTTTATTGAATGTGGTGCAAACAAAATTATTTTGAAACCAAACCTAATTTAGAAACCTCATCTAACCTATCCAAATTCTAGTATGACCAAATTCTAGTAGATACATCACAAATCGGTTAAAAGAAATTTAGTACAGTGGACCCCCGCATAGCGAACGCCTTGCATAGCGAACATTCCGCATAGCGAACGCTTTGTCCGCTAAAATTTTGCCCCGCATAGTAGACAAAAACCCGCTCAGCGAACTTCGTTCGAGACGCGTCCAATGTGGGCCCTCAGCTAGCCTCACATGTGCCGCCCGTCCCATTGTTTACCAGCTAGCCTCCGCGGTAACATTCAAGCATACACTCGGAATATTTCGTATTATTACAGTGTTTTCGGTGCTGTTTGTGGAAAATAAGTGACCATGGGCCCCAAGAAAGCTTCTAGTGCCAACCCTACACCTCAAAGGGTAAGAATACCCATTGAAATTAAGAAAGAAATCATTGATAAGTATGAAAGTGGAGTACGTATCACCGACCTGGTCAGGTTGTACAAGAAACCAAAATCAACCATCGCTTCTATTGTGGGCAAGAAAACGGCAATCAAGGAAGCTGTTGTTGCCAAAGGTTTAACTGTGTTTTCGAAACAAAGATCGCAAGTGATGGAAGATGTTGAGAGACTCTTATTGGTGTGGATAAATGAAAAACAGCTAGCAGGAGATAGCGTCTCTCAAGCGATCATATGTGAAAAGGCTAGGAAGTTGCATGACGATTTAATTAAAAAAATGCCTGCAACTAGTGATGATGTGAGTGAATTTAAGGCCAGCAAAGGTTGGTTTGAGAGATTTAAGAAGCGTAGTGGCATCCATAGTGTGATACGGCATGGTGAGGCTGCCAGTTCGGACCACAAAGCGGCTGAAAAATATGTGCATGAATTCAAGGAGTACATAGAAACTGAAGGACTGGAACCTGAACAAGTGTTTAATTGTGATGAAACAGGCCTGTTCTGGAAGAAAATGCCAAGCAGGACCTACATTACTCAGGAGGAAAAGGCACTCCCAGGACATAAGCCTATGAAAGACAGGCTTACTCTTCTCATGTGTGCCAATGCTACTGGTGATTGCAAAGTTAAGCCTTTATTAGTGTATCACTCTGAAACTCCCAGAGCGTTCAGGCAAAAGAATGTCCTCAAGGATAATTTGTGTGTGCTGTGGAGGGCAAACAGTAAGGCATGGGTCACTAGGGAATTTTTCTATAACTGGTTACACCATGCATTTGCCCCCAATGTGAAAGATTACCTAACTGAAAAGAAATTAGACCTTAAGTGCCTCCTGGTGTTAGACAATGCCCCTGGTCATCCTACAGACGTGGCAGAGCGACTTTATGGGGACATGAGCTTCATTAAGGTGAAGTTTTTGCCTCCTAATACCACTCCTCTCCTGCAGCCCATGGACCAGCAGGTCATTTCCAACTTCAAGAAACTGTACACAAAAGCTCTGTTTCAAAAGTGCTTTGAAGTGACCACAGACACTGGATTGACTCTAAAAGAGTTTTGGAAGGATCACTTTAATATCCTCAGTTGTGTAAACCTTATAGGTAAGGCTTGGGAGGGAGTGACTAAGAGAACCTTGAACTCTGCTTGGAAGAAACTGTGGCCAGAATGTGTAGACAAAAGGGATTTTGAAGGGATTGAGGCTAACCCTGAGAGGAGTAGTATACCAGTTGAGGAATCAATTGTGGAATTGGGGAAGTCCTTGGGGTTGGAGGTTAGTGGGGAGGATGTGGAAGAGTTGGTGGAGGAGGACAATGAAGAACTAACCACTGATGAGCTGATAGATCAACTTCAAGAGCATGAGGCCAGACCTGGGGAAACTGGTTCAGAGGAGGGGAGAGAGAAATTGAAGGAATTGCCTACTTCAAAGATTAAGGAAATGTGTGCAAAATGGCTTGAAGTGCAAACCTTTTTTGATGAAAATCACCCTCACACAGCTATTGCAAGCCGTGCTGGTGACTATTACAATGACACTGTTGTGAAACACTTTAGGAAAGTCATAAAGGAACGAGAGGTACAGGCCACTATGGACAGATATGTTGTGCGAAAGAAGTCCAGTGACTCTGAAGCTGGTCCTAGTGGCATTAAAAGAAGAAGGGAAGTAACCCCAGAAAAGGACTTGCTACCTCAAGTCCTAATGGAAGGGGATTCCCCTTCTAAACACTAACACTCTCTCTCCCCTCCTCCCATCCCATCAATCATCACCAGATCTTCAATAAAAGTAAGTGTCATGTAATTGTGCATGCCTTTTTCAGTTTGTGTGTACTAAAATTAACATTTTTTTGTGGTAAAAAAATTTTTTTTCATACTTTTGGGTGTCTTGCACGGATTAATTTTATTTCCATTATTTCTTATGGGGAAAATTAATTCGCATAGCGAACATTTCGCATAACGACCAGCCCTCTTGCACGGATTAAGTTCGCTATGCGGGGGTCCACTGTACTTATAAAATCAATAACACAGATTGATTTTCACTAATTTATGGCAGTATTTCATTCCGCTTATTCGGAAGAAATGACTGTGGTGGACGAAAATATAATTTCAAATTAGTAAAATACTTGTTAAAAAGATATGGAACAGTTAGATGGTATTAATAATGAAAACACAATCGACGAAAGTTTAATAAATATATATTAAATTGATGGATCTCAGTCTGTCTTCCCACAACGAATTGAGATAGAAAGTTTCGTAATCTTGGGCTCCCACCTCCATCCTAGCGGCCTCACTTTCCACTTCTCAAATTTTAGAGGCCAACATTTCCTATCTTAGAGGCCCTACCTTCCTTCACAACTTAACAGCTTCACAAACCTTAAAGCCTCATTCTCACCTAACAACTTAACCTGCCTCTTATAATACCTTAAGACCTTCAGCCTCACATATCTTCACCCTCCTCGCAAAACTTAAAGAGTTCACCTGCCCCCACACCTGAAGTGTCCCCATACCTGAAGTGTCCCCACACCTGAAGTGTCCCCACACCCGAAGTGTCCCCATACCTGAAGTGTCCCCATACCTGAAGTGTCTCCACACCTGAAGTGTTCCCACACCCGAAGTGTCCCCATACCTGAAGTGTTATCACACCTAAAGTGTCCCCACACCCGAAGTGTCCCCATACCTGAAGTGTTATCACACCTAAAGTGTCCCCACACCCGAAGTGTCCCCATACCTGAAGTGTCCCAACACCCGAAGTGTCCCCATACCTGAAGTGTCCCCACACCTGAAGTGTCCCCACACCTGAAGTGTCCCTATACCTGTAGTGTCCCTATACCTGAAGTGTCCCCACACCTGAAGTGTCCCCACTCCTGAAGTGCCCCCACACCTGAAGTGTCCCCACATCAGAAGTGTCCACACACCTGAAGCGTCCCCACACCTAAAGTAACCACACACCTGAAGTGCCCCCACACCTGAGGTGTCCCCACACTTGAAGTGTCCCCACACCTGAAGTATCCCTATTCCTGAAGTGTCCCTATACCTGAAGTGTCCCCACACCTGAAGTGTCCCCACACCTGAAGTGTCCCCACACTTGAAGTGTCCCCACACCTGAAGTGTCCCTATTCCAGAAGTGTCCCTATACCTGAAGTGTCCCCACACCTGAAGTGTCACCACACCTGAAGTGTCCCCACACCCGAAGTGTCCACACACCCGAAGTGTCCCCATACCTGAAGTGTCCCCACACCCGAAGTGTCCCCATACCTGAAGTGTCCCCACACCTGAAGTGTCCCCACACCTGAAGTGTCCCTATACCTGTAGTGTCCCTATACCTGAAGTGTAACCACACCTGAAGTGTCCCCACACCTGAAGTGCCCCCACACCTGAAGTGTCCCCACATCAGAAGTGTCCACACACCTGAAGCGTCCCCACATCTGAAGTGTCCACACACCTGAAGTGCCCCCACACCTGAAGTGTCCTCACACTTGAAGTGTCCCCACACCTGAAGTGTCCCTATTCCTGAAGTGTCCCTATACCTGAAGTGTCCCCACACCTGAAGTGTCCCCACACCTGAAGTGTCCCCACACCTGAAGTGTCCCTATTCCTGAAGTGTCCCTATACCTGAAGTGTCCCCACACCTGAAGTATCACCACACCTGAAGTGTCCCCACACCCGAAGTGTCCACACACCAGAAGTGCCCCCACACCTGAAGTGTCCCCACACCTGAAGTATCCCCACACATAAAGTGTTCCTATTCCTGAAGTGTCCCCACACCTGAAGTGTCCCAACACCTGAAGTGTCCCCTCACCTGAAGTGCCCCCACACCTGAAGTGTCCCCAAACCTGAAGTGTCCCCACACCTGAAATGTCCCCACACCTAAAGTGTCCCTATACCTGAAGTGTCCCCACACATGAAGTGTCCCCACACCTGAAGTGTCCCCACACCTGAAGTGTCCCCACACCTGAAGTGTCCCCACACCTGAAGTGTCCCTATTCTTGAAGTGTCCCCACACCTGAAGTGTCCCCACACCTGAAGTCCCCCACACCTGAAGTGTCCCCACACCTGAAGTGTCCCCACACCTGAAGTGCCCCCACACCTGAAGTGTCCCCACACCTGAAGTGTCAATATTCCTGAAGTGTCCCCACACCTGAAGTGTCCCCACACCTGAAGTGTCCCCACACCTGAAGTGTCCCCACACCTGAAGTGTCCCCACACCCGAAGTGTCCCCATACCTGAAGTGTCCCCACACCCGAAGTGTCCCCATACCTGAAGTGTCCCCACACCTGAAGTGTCCTCACACCTGAAGTGTCACTATACCTGTAGTGTCCCTATACCTGAAGTGTCCCCACATCTAAAGTGTTCCCACACCTGAAGTGTCCCACACCTGAAGTCCCCACACCTGAAGTGTCCACACACCTGAAGTGTCCCCACACCTGAAGTGTCCCCACATCTGAAGTGTCCACACAGCTGAAGCGTCCCCACACCTAAAGTGTCCACACACCTGAAGTGCCCCCACATCTGAAGTGTCCCCACACCTGAAGTGTCCCTATTCCTGAAGTGTCCCTATACCTGAAGTGTCCCCACACCTGAAGTGTCCCCACACCTGAAGTGTCCCCACACCTGAAGTGTCCCCACACCTGAAGTGTCCCCACACCTGAAGTGTCCCTATTCCTGAAGTGTCCCTATACCTGAAGTGTCCCCACACCTGAAGTGTCAACACACCTGAAGTGTCCCCACACCTGAAGTGTCCACACACCTGAAGTGCCCCCACACCTGAAGTGTCCCCACACCTGAAGTGTTCCTATTCCTGAAGTGTCCCCACACCTGAAGTGTCCCCACACCTGGAGTGTCCCCACACCTGAAGTGTCCCCACACCTGAAGTGTCCCTATTCCTGAAGTGTCCCCACACCTGAAGAGTCCCCACACCTGAAGTGTCCCCACACCTGAAGTGTCCCCACACCTGAAGTGTCCCCACACCTGAAGTGTCCCCACATCTGAAGTGTCCCCACACCTGAAGTGTCCCTATTCCTGAAGTGTCCCCACACCTGAAGTGTCCCCACACCTGAAGTGTCCCCACACCTGAAGTCCCCCACACCTGAAGTGTCCCCACACCTGAAGTGCCCCCACACCTGAAGTGCCCCCACACCTGAAGCGTCCCCACGCATGAAGTGTCCCTATTCCTGAAGTGTCACCACACCTGAAGTGTCCCCACACCTGAAGTGTCCCCACACCTGAAGTGTCCCCACACCTGAAGTGTCCCCACACCTGAAGTGTCCACACACCTGAAGTGTCACCACACCTGAAGTGTCCCCACACCTGAAGTGTCCCCACACCTGAAGTGTCCCCACACCTGAAGTGTTCCTATTCCTGAAGTGTCCCCACACCTGAAGTGTTCCCACACCTGAAGTGTCCCCACACCTGAAGTGCCCCCAAACCTGAAGTGTCCCCACACCTGAAGTGTCCCCACATCTGAAGTGTCCCCACACCTAAAGTGTCCCTATTCCTGAAGTGTCCCCACACCTGAAGTGTCCCCACACCTGAAGTGTCCCCACACCTGAAGTGTCCCTATTCCTGAAGTGTCCCCACAATTAAAGTGTCCCCACATCTGAAGTGTCCCCACACCTGAAGTGTCCCCACTCCTGAAGTGTCCCCACACCTGAAGTGCCCCACACCTGAAGTGTCCCCACACCTGAAGTGCCCCCACACATGAAGTGTCCCCACACCTATAGTGCCCCCACACCTGAAGTGCCCCCACACCTGAAGTGTCCCACACCTGAAGTGCCCCCACACTTGAAGCGTCCCTATACCTGAAGTGTCCCCACACTTGAAGTGTCCCCACACCTGAAGTGTCCCTATACCTGAAGTGTCCCCACACCTGAAGTGTCTCTATTCCTGAAGTGTCCCCACACCTGAAGTTTCTTTATTCCTGAAGTGTCTCCACACCTGAAGTGTCCCCACACCTGAAGCGTCCCCACACCTGAAGTGACCCCACATTTGAAGTGTCCCCACACCTGAAGTGCCCTATTCCTGAAGTGTCCCCACACCTGAAGTGTCCCCACACCTGAAGTGTCCCCACACCTGAAGTGTCCCCACACCTGAAGTGTCCCCACACCTGAAGTGTCCCCACACCTGAAGTGTCCCCACATCTGAAGTGTCCCCACACATGAAGTGTCCCCACACCTGAAGTGTCCCCACACCTGAAATGTCCCCACACCTGAAGTGTCCCAGCACCTGAAGTGTCCCCACACCTGAAGTGTCCCCACACCTGAAGTGTCCCCACACCTGAAGTGCCCCCACACCTGAAGTGCCCTATTCCTGAAGTGTCCCCACACCTGAAGTGTCCCCACACCTGAAGTGTCCCCACACCTGAAGTGTCCCCACACCTGAAGTGTCCCCACACCTGAAGTGTCCCCACACCTGAAGTGTCCCCACACCTGAAGTGTCCCCACACCTGAAGTGTCCCCACATCTGAAGTGTCCCCACACATGAAGTGTCCCCACACCTGAAGTGTCCCCACACCTGAGATGTCCCCACACCTGAAGTGTCCCAGCACCTGAAGTGTCCCCACACCTGAAGTGTCCCCACACCTGAAGTGTCCCCACACCTGAAGTGCCCCCACACCTGAAGTGTCCCCACACCTGAAGTGCCCCCACACCTGAAGTGTCCCCACACCTGAAGTGCCCCCACACCTGAAGTGCCCCCACACCTGAAGTGTCCCCACACCTGAAGTGTCCCCACACCTGAAATGTCCCTATACCTGAAGTGTCCCCACACCTGAAGTGTCTCTATTCCTGAAGTGTCCCGACACCTGAAGTGTCTTTATTCCTGAAGTGTCTCCACACCTGAAGTGTCCCCACACCTGAAGTGACCCCACACCTGAAGTGTCCTCACACCTGAAGTGTCCCCATACCTGAAGTGTCCCCACACCTGAAGTGTCCCCACACCTGAAGTGTCCCCACACCTGAAGTGTCCCTATACCTGAAGTGTCCCCACACCCGAAGTGTCCCCATACCTGAAGTGTCCCCACACCTGAAGTGTCCCCACACCTGAAGTGTCCCTATACCTGTAGTGTCCCTGTACCTTAAGTGTCCCCACACCTGAAGTGTCCCCACACCTGAAGTGCCCCCACACCTGAAGTGTCCCCCACACCTGAAGTGTTCACACACCTGAAGCGTCCCCACACCTGAAGTGTCCACACACCTGAAGTGCCCCCACACCTGAAGTGTCCCCACACCTGAAGTGTCCCTATTCCTGAAGTGTCCCCATACCTGAAGTGTCCCCACACCTGAAGTGTCCCCATACCCGAAGTGTCCCCACACCTGAAGTGTCCCCACACCTGAAGTGTCCCTATTCCTGAAGTGTCCCTATACCTGAAGTGTCCCCACACCTGAAGTGTCCCCACACCTGAAGTGTCCCCACACCTGAAGTGTCCCCACACCTGAAGTGCCCCTATTCCTGAAGTGTCCCCACACCTGAAGTGTCCCCACACCTGAAGTGTCCCCACACCTGAAGTGTCCCCACACCTGAAGTGTCCCCACACCTGAAGTGTCCCCACACCTGAAGTGTCCCCACACCTGAAGTGTCCCCACACCTGAAGTGTCCACACACCTGAAGTGCCATCACACCTGAAGTGTCCCCACACCTGAAGTGCCCCCACACCTGAAGTGTCCCCACACCTGAAGGCCCCCCACACCTGAAGTGCCCCCACACCTGTAGTGTCCCCACACCTGAAGTGTCCCTATACCTGAAGTGTCCCCACACCTGAAGTGTCTCTATTCCTGAAGTGTCCCGACACCTGAAGTGTCCCCACACCTGAAGTGACCCCACACCTGAAGTGTCCTCACACCTGAAGTGTCCCCATACCTGAAGTGTCCCCACACCTGAAGTGTCCCCAAACCTGAAGTGTCCCCACACCTGAAGTGTCCCTATACCTGAAGTGTCCCCACACCCGAAGTGTCCCCATACCTGAAGTGTCCCCACACCTGAAGTGTCCCCACACCTGAAGAGTCCCTATACCTGTAGTGTCCCTGTACCTGAAGTGTCCCCACACCTGAAGTGTCCCACACCTGAAGTGTCTCACACCTGAAGTATCCCCACACCTGAAGTGTCCCCACACCTGAAGTGCCCCTATTCCTGAAGTGTCCCCACACCTGAAGTGTCCCCACACCTGAAGTGTCCCCACACCTGAAGTGTCCCCACACCTGAAGTGTCCCCACACCTGAAGTGTCCCCACACCTGAAGTGTCCCCACACCTGAAGTGTCCACACACCTGAAGTGCCCCCACACCTGAAGTGTCCCCACACCTGAAGTGTCCCCACACCTGAAGTGTCCCCACACCTGAAGGCCCCCCACACCTGAAGTGCCCCCACACCTGTAGTGTCCCCACACCTGAAGTGTCCCTATACCTGAAGTGTCCCCCCACCGGACGTGTCGCTATTCCGGAAGTGTCCCGACACCTGAAGTGTCCCCCCACCTGAAGTGACTCCACACACCTGAAGTGTCCCCACACCTGAAGTGTCCCCATACCCGAAGTGTCCCCACACCTGAAGTGTCCCCACACCTGAAGTGTCCCCACACCTGAAGTGTCCCTAGACCTGAAGTGTCCACACACCAGAAGTGTCCCCATACCTGAAGTGTCCCCACACCTGAAGTGTCCCCACACCTGAAGAGTCCCTATACCTGTAGTGTCCCTGTACCTGAAGTGTCCCCACACCTGAAGTGTCCCACACCTGAAGTGTCTCACACCTGAAGTATCCCCACACCTGAAGTGTCCCCACACCTGAAGTGCCCCCACACCTGAAGTGTCGCCACATCTGAAGTGTTCACACACCTGAAGCGTCCCCACACCTGAAGTGTCCACACACCTGAAGTGCCCCCACACCTGAAGTGTCCCCACACCTGAAGTGTCCCTATTCCTGAAGTGTCCCTATACCTGAAGTGTCCTCACACCTGAAGTGTCCCCATACCTGAAGTGTCACCACACCTGAAGTGTCCCCACACCTGAAGTGTCCCTATACCATAAGTGTCCCCACACCTGAAGTGTCCCCACACCTGAAGTGTCCACACACCTGAAGTGTCCCCACATTTGAAATGTCCTCACACCTGAAGTGTCCCTATTCCTGAAGTGTTCCCACACCTGAAGTGTCCCCACACCTGAAGTGTCCCCACACCTGAAGTGCCCCCACACCTGAGGTGTCCCCACACCTGAAGTGTCCCCACACCTGAAGTGTCCCCACACCTGAAGTGTCCCCTCACTTGAAGTGTCCCCACACCTGAAGTGTCACCACACCTGAAGTGTCCCTATACCTGAAGTGTCCCCACACCTAAGGTGTCCCCACACCTGAAGTGTCCTCACACCTGAAGGCTCCCCACACCTGAAGGCTCCACACACCTGAAGGCTCCACACATCTGAAGGCTCCACACACCTGAAGGCTCCCCACACCTGAAGGCTCCACACACCTGAAGGCTCCCCACACCTGAAGGCTCCACACACCTGAAGGCTCCCCACACCTGAAGGCTCCACACACCTGAAGGCTCCACAGACCTGAAGGCTCCACACACCTGAAGGCTCCACACACCTGAAGGCTCCCCACACCTGAAGGCTCCCCACACCTGAAGGCTCCCCACCCCTGAAGGCTCCCCACATGTGAAGGTTCCCCACACCTGAAGGCTCCCCACACCTGAAGGTTCCCCACACTTGAAGGCTCCCCACACCTGAAGGTTCCACACATCTGAAGGTTCCACACACCTGAAGGTTCCACACACCTGAAGGTCCCACACACCTGAAGGTTCCACACACCTGAAGGTCCCACACACCTGAAGGTTCCACACACCTGAAGGTCCCACACACCTGAAGGTTCCACACACCTGAAGGCTCCCCACACCTGAAGGTTCCACACACCTGAAGGTTCCACACACCTGAAGGTTCCACACACCTGAAGGTTCCACACACCTGAAGGTTCCACACACCTGAAGGTTCCACACACCTGAAGGTTCCACACACCTGAAGGTTCCACACACCTGAAGGTCCCACACACCTGAAGGTCCCACACACCTGAAGGTTCCACACACCTGAAGGTCCCACACACCTGAAGGTCCCACACACCTGAAGGTTCCACACACCTGAAGGTTCCACACACCTGAAGGTTCCACACACCTGAAGGCTCCCCACACCTGAAGGTCCCACACACCTTAAGGCTCCCCACACCTGAAGGCTCCCCACACCTGAAGGTTCCACACACCTGAAGGTTCCACACACCTGAAGGCTCCCCACACCTGAAGGCTCCCCACACCTGAAGGATCCACACACCTGAAGGTCCCACACACCTGAAGGTCCCACACACCTGAAGGTTCCACACACCTGAAGGTTCCACACACCTGAAGGTCCCACACACCTGAAGGCTCCTCACACCTGAAGGTTCCACACACCTGAAGGCTCCCTACACCTGAAGGTTCCCCACACCTGAAGGCTCCCCACACCTGAAGGCTTCCCACACCTGAAGGTTCCACACACCTGAAGGCTCCCCACACCTGAAGGTTCCACACACCTGAAGGCTCCCCACACCTGAAGGCTCCACACACCTGAAGGCTCCCCACACCTGAAGGCTCCCCACACCTGAAGGCTCCACACACCTGAAGGTCCCACACACCTGAAGGTTCCACACACTTGAAGGTCCCACACACCTGAAGGTTCCACACACCTGAAGGTCCCACACACCTGAAGGTTCCACACACCTGAAGGTCCCACACACCTGAAGGTTCCACACACCTGAAGGTCCCACACACCTGAAGGTTCCACACACCTGAAGGTCCCACACACCTGAAGGTTCCACACACCTGAAGGTCCCACACACCTGAAGGTTCCACACACCTGAAGGTCCCACACACCTGAAGGTTCCACACACCTGAAGGTCCCACACACCTGAAGGTTCCACACACTTGAAGGTCCCACACACCTGAAGGTCCCACACACCTGAAGGTTCCACACACCTGAAGGTTCCACACACCTGAAGGCTCCCCACACCTGAAGGCTCCACACACCTGAAGGTCCCACACACCTGAAGGTTCCACACACCTGAAGGTCCCACACACCTGAAGGTTCCACACACCTGAAGGTCCCACACACCTGAAGGTTCCACACACCTGAAGGTCCCACACACCTGAAGGTTCCACACACCTGAAGGTCCCACACACCTGTAGGTTCCACACACCTGGAGGTCCCACACACCTGAAGGTCCCACACACCTGAAGGTCCCACACACCTGAAGGTTCCACACACCTGAAGGTCCCACACACCTGAAGGTTCCACACACCTGAAGGTCCCACACACCTGAAGGTCCCACACACCTGAAGGTTCCACACACCTGAAGGTTCCACACACCTGAAGGCTCCCTACACCTGAAGGCTCCACACACCTGAAGGTTCCACACACCTGAAGGTTCCACACACCTGAAGGTTCCACACACCTGAAGGTTCCACACACCTGAAGGTTCCACACACCTGAAGGTCCCACACACCTGAAGGTCCCACACACCTGAAGGTTCCACACACCTGAAGGTTCCACACACCTGAAGGTTCCACACACCTGAAGGTTCCACACACCTGAAGGTCCCACACACCTGAAGGTTCCACACACCTGAAGGTCCCACACACCTGAAGGTTCCACACACCTGAAGGTTCCACACACCTGAAGGTCCCACACACCTGAAGGTTCCACACACCTGAAGGTCCCACACACCTGAAGGTTCCACACACCTGAAGGTCCCACACACCTGAAGGTTGAAAGTTCCACACACCTGAAGGTCCCACACACCTGAAGGTTCCACACACCTGAAGGTCCCACACACATGAAGGTGAAGGTCCACACACCTGAAGGTCCCACACACCTGAAGGTTCCACACACCTGAAGGTTCCCACACCTGAAGGTTCCACACACCTGAAGGTTCCACACACCTGAAGGTTGAAGGTCCCACACACCTGAAGGTTCCACACACCTGAAGGTCCCACACACCTGAAGGTTCCACACACCTGAAGGTTCCACACACCTGAAGGTTCCACACACCTGAAGGTTCCACACACCTGAAGGTCCCACACACCTGAAGGTTCCACACACCTGAAGGTCCCACACACCTGAAGGCTCCACACACCTGAAGGCTCCACACACCTGAAGGTTCCACACACCTGAAGGTTCCACACACCTGAAGGCTCCACACACCTGAAGGTTCCACACACCTGAAGGTTCCACACACCTGAAGGTTCCACACACCTGAAGGTTCCACACACCTGAAGGTTCCACACACCTGAAGGTTCCACACACCTGAAGGTTCCACACACCTGAAGGTTCCACACACCTGAAGGTTCCACACACCTGAAGGTTCCACACACCTGAAGGTTCCACACACCTGAAGGTTCCACACACCTGAAGGTCCCACACACCTGAAGGTTCCACACACCTGAAGGTTCCACACACCTGAAGGTCCCACACACCTGAAGGTTCCACACACCTGAAGGTCCCACACACCTGAAGGTTCCACACACCTGAAGGTTCCACACACCTGAAGGTTCCACACACCTGAAGGTTCCACACACCTGAAGGTTCCACACACCTGAAGGTTCCACACACCTGAAGGTTCCACACACCTGAAGGTCCCACACACCTGAAGGTTCCACACACCTGAAGGTTCCACACACAAGGTTCCTGATGTTTCCACACACCTGAAGGTTCCACACACCTGAAGGTTCCACACACCTGAAGGTCCCACACACCTGAAGGTTCCACACACCTGAAGGTCCCACACACCTGAAGGTTCCACACACCTGAAGGTTCCACACACCTGAAGGTTCCACACACCTGAAGGTTCCACACACCTGAAGGTTCCACACACCTGAAGGTTCCACACACCTGAAGGTTCCACACACCTGAAGGTTCCACACACCTGAAGGTTCCACACACCTGAAGGTTCCACACACCTGAAGGTTCCACACACCTGAAGGTCCCACACACCTGAAGGTTCCACACACCTGAAGGTTCCACACACCTGAAGGTTCCACACACCTGAAGGTTCCACACACCTGAAGGTTCCACACACCTGAAGGTTCCACACACCTGAAGGTTCCACACACCTGAAGGTTCCACACACCTGAAGGTTCCACACACCTGAAGGTTCCACACACCTGAAGGTTCCACACACCTGAAGGTCCCACACACCTTAAGGTTCCCCACACCTGAAGGTCCCACACACCTGAAGGTTCCACACACCTGAAGGTTCCACACACCTGAAGGTTCCACACACCTGAAGGTTCCACACACCTGAAGGTCCCACACACCTGAAGGTTCCACACACCTGAAGGTTCCACACACCTGAAGGTTCCACACACCTGAAGGTTCCACACACCTGAAGGTTCCACACACCTGAAGGTCCCACACACCTGAAGGTTCCACACACCTGAAGGTTCCACACACCTGAAGGTTCCACACACCTGAAGGTTCCACACACCTGAAGGTTCCACACACCTGAAGGTTCCACACACCTGAAGGTCCCACACACCTGAAGGTTCCACACACCTGAAGGTCCCACACACCTGAAGGTTCCACACACCTGAAGGTCCCACACACCTGAAGGTTCCACACACCTGAAGGTCCCACACACCTGAAGGTTCCACACACCTGAAGGTTCCACACACCTGAAGGTTCCACACACCTGAAGGTCCCACACACCTGAAGGTCCCACACACCTGCCACACACTCACACTCTGCCCCTGACATTTCCCAGAAGTTTACAGAGAAACAAAATTATTACATTAATGAAAGTAATAAAACCTGAAGGTAATATAAATATATTATCTCAATATTTTAAGAAGATAATATCTTTGTCTTTATATTATTTCAGTTTTCTTTGAATACAAAGAAAAAATGGATCTTTTTGTATATATTAAGTAACAATGAAACTAAAATTACCAAAAATTTAACAATGGTTGAATTATGTCAACTATAAAGCGTTGCCTTTCTCTACCTACAGTAACAGCCTGGCTGAACAGTCTACATCAACGACATTAACCAACACTAGATCAAATAAGCCAAGTATTAATTTGTTAACAATGATAATATCCTGATGTTTCATCTCTGATTATTATTGTTAACTTAAGAAAACATTTGTACATAAACAAATTTTACTCTGAATCACAATTATGACTTTCAAAACCAGATTTTCTTCCTTCCACTTCTTTCCCCTCTCATTCTCCCTCTCTCTCTCTCTCTCTCTCTCTCTCTCTCTCTCTCTCTCTCTCTCTCTCTCTCTCTCTCTCTCTCTCTCTCTCTCTCTCTCTCTCTCTCTCTCTCTCTCTCCCCCTATCTCTCTCTCTCTCTCTCTCTCTTGTTTTTTTACACAGAGTTTGACAAGGTTAAGGATCCCTAGCTTTATTGACAAGCTATTTACTGGTTAAGGATTAGTAACTTTATTGGCAAGCTAAGAGCTGTTACCTACATCAGCTCATTTGAAAGCATTTTTATTGTTATGAGACATACAAGTAGGGAACAGGATGAAGTTGGAGCCATCTGTGGGCCAGAATTTTCATTTGATCAACTGACTTTATCTCGTTGACATCATTATGCTGTACGAATGTGTTCCATACTCGAGTCATCCTGGGTATATATGATCTCAGATGGAGTGATGTTCTGGAGAAGGGTACAGCCAGATTGAAGTTACTGCTTTCTGCCCGTCTTGTGGCACAAAAGCTTGTTTCTCGCTGTCCTCGAAGTGGATCCAAGTGTGGTACTTTGACAATATTGGCCTTGTACATAACAGTAAGGCCTCCCACATCCCTCCTATGTTGAAGGCTCTGCTGAAATGACAGATCTATCCAGGATGGGTCCAGGTGAGAGATGAGACGTCTTGCTCTGTTCTCTACTCTATCAAGCAGTCGCAGATGAGAGGGGGGCAGGCAAACCAAGAAAGTGGAGCATACTCAAGGTGCGAGCGTACTTGTGCCTCATACAGAATCTTGCAACCTCTGCTGTCAAGTAGATGCGAGATACGGCGAAGTGCTGTAAGCTTCCTGGCTGCCTTGTTTGCAAGATTTACAACATGGTTCTTCATGGTTAGTTTGGAGTCAAATTTCACCCCAAGGATATCAACTTCTTCTCCAGGTGCCAACACCCTCCCATTCATCCTTACTACTGCACCAGCATTACCATCATGGTGCCTAGAGACGATCATCATTTGCGTTTTCTCAGGTGCAAATGTTACTTGCCATCTATTTCCCCAAGCTGATATAGCTCTCAGCTGGTGATTGATGTAGCTTAGAGCAGCTGGCATTTCTTCTCTTGGGTAAGTGAATGTCAGTGTGCACTCTCCCTCTCTTCCCCTCTCCCTCCCTCTCTCTCTCTCTCTCTCTCTCTCTCTCTCTCTCTCTCTCTCTCTCTCTCTCTCTCTCTCTCTCTCTCTCTCTCTCTCTCTCTCTCTCTCTCTCCCCTCTCTCTCTCCCTCTCCCCCCTTTCTCCCCCTCTCTCTCCCCCTCTCACTCTCCCTCTCCCCTCGCTCTCCCCCTCTCTCCCCCACCTTTCTCTCTATCTCTCTCTCTCTACTTCATATTCTCATTGACAATTATTATAGAGTATTATGTCCGTTACATAAGTATCATTAAGGTGCATGAGAGTATGTAAATACCTGTACATTGCAATTCTGGTAACTCATTTGTATCTATAAGGGCATCTCAGTAATAAATTATTTTGACTATACTCAATTTTTTTATTTTCCTGATTCTTAGCATTCACAGTTGTGAGCGTAAATATAGCAGTTTAGACTATCGTGAAGCAAGTATTATTGCTCTGTTGCTATATAATGTATGGCAGTTATATTTCTCATCTTACACGCTGTGGTGCGGGGGTCGATCCCCGGTAGGGGTGGAAAACATTAGGACTTATTTCCTTAAGATACCTGCTTTCCTTAAGATACCTGCTTTCCTTAAGATACCTGCTTTCCTTAAGATACCTGCTTTCCTTAAGATACCTGCAGTAAAATGGGTACCTGGTTGTTAGTCGACTGGTGTGGGTCGCATCCTGACGCAAAACTCACCTAATTTACCTGAAATGCTCAGCATAACAAGCGGCTTTAATATAGTAGTATGTCATTGATGTCAGCTAGGTCTTTATACATGTACTTGTAGAAATTTAAATTATATATATATATATATATATATATATATATATATATATATATATATATATATATATATATATATATATATATATATATATATACACATTACATTTATTGGTGTTGTGTAATTTTACACGTGATTAATATTTTTAAAAGACTATGATCTAAAGTCACCTAACTAAAACTCACCTAACTAAAACTCACCTAACCTAACCTAACCTAACCTAACCTAACCTAACCTAACCTAACCTAACCTAACCTAACCTAACCTAACCTAACCTAACTTAATCAAACCTAACATAACCTAACCTAACCTAACCAAACCTAACATAACCTAACCTAACGTAACCTAACCTAACCAAACCTAACACAGCCTAACCTAACCTAACCTAACATAACATAACATAACCTAACGTAACCTAACCTAACCTAACCTAACATAACATAACATAACATAACATAACATAACATAACATAACCAAACCTAACCTAACCTAACCTAATCTAACCTAACCTAACCTAACCTAACCTAACCTAACCAAACCTAACATAACCTAACCTAACCTAACCTAACCTAACCTAACCAAACCTAACATAACCTAACGAAACCTAACATAACCTAACCTAACCTAACCTAACATAACCTAACCTAACCTAATCTAACCTAACCTAACCTAACCTAACTTAACCTAACCTAACCAAACCTAACCTAACCTAACCTAACCTAACCTAACTTAACATAACCTAACTGTAGAGACGGTAGTAACTGATTACACAAACAATCTGAACTGTAGAGACGGGAGTGACTGATTACACAAACAATCTGAACTGCAGAGGCGGGAGTGACTGATTACACAAACAATCTGAACTGTAGAGACGGGAGTGACTGATTACACAAACAATCTGAACTGTAGAGGCGGGAGTGACTGATTACACAAACAATCTGAACTGTAGAGACGGGAGTGACTGATTACACAAACAATCTGAACTGTAGAGGCGGGAGTGACTGATTACACAAACAATCTGAACTGTAGAGACGGTAGTGACTGATTACACAAAACAATCTGAACTGTAGAGACCGTAGTGACTGATTACACAAACAATCTGAACTGTAGAGACGGTAGTGACTGATTACACAAACAATCTGAACTGTAGAGACCGTAGTGACTGATTACACAAACAATCTGAACTGTAGAGGCGGGAGTGACTGATTACACAAACAATCTGAACTGTAGAGGCGGTAGTGACTGATTACACAAAAAATCTGAACTGTAGAGGCGGTAGTGACTGATTACACAAACAATCTGAACTGTAGAGGCGGTAGTGACTGACTACACAAACAATCTGAACTGTAGAGGCGGTAGTGACTGATTACACAAACAATCTGAACTGTAGAGATGGGAGTCACTGATTACCCAAACAATCTGAACTGTAGAGACGGTAGTAACTGATTAGACAAACAATCTGAACTGTAGAGACGGGAGTGACTGATTACACAAACAATCTGAACTGCAGAGGCGGTAGTGACTGATTACACAAACAATCTGAACTGTAGAGGCGGTAGTGACTGATTACACAAACAATCTGAACTGTAGAGGCGGGAGTGACTGATTACACAAACAATCTGAACTGTAGAGGCGGGAGTGACTGATTACACAAACAATCTGAACTCGGCCTAACAAAAATTCAGCGCCTCTTGTTGCACTTAACATAAGTATAAATTTAATGTCATTACTAGAAGACAAAAAGAGTGCAGATGTAATATATACAGACTTTGCAAAAGCCTTCGACAAGTGTGACCATGGCGTAATAGCGCACAAAATGCGTGCTAAAGGAATAACAGGAAAAGTCGGTCGATGGATCTATAATTTCCTTACTAACAGAACACAGAGAGTAGTCGTCAACAGAGTAAAGTCCGAGGCAGCTACGGTGAAAAGCTCTGTTCCACAAGGCACAGTACCCGCTCCCATCTTGTTCCTCATCCTCGTATCCGACATAGACAAGGATGTCAGCCACAGCACCGTGTCTTCCTTTGCAGATGACACCCGAATCTGCATGACAGTGTCTTCCATTGCAGACACTGCAAGGCTCCAGGCAGACATCAACCAAATCTTTCAGTGGGCTGCAGAAAACAATATGAAGTTCAACGATGAGAAATTTCAATTACTCAGATATGGTAAACACGAAGAAATTAAATCTTCATCAAAGTACAAAACAAATTCTGGCCACAAAATAGAGCGAAACACCAACGTCAAAGACCTGGGAGGGATCATGTCGGAGGATCTCACCTTCAAGGACCATAACATTGTATCAATCGCATCTGCTAGAAAAATGACAGGATGGATAATGAACCTTCAAAACTAGGGAGGCCAAGCCCATGATGACACTCTTCAGGTCACTTGTTCTATCTAGGCTGGAATATTGCTGCACACTAACAGCACCTTTCAAGGCAGGTGAAATTGCTGACCTAGAAAATGTACAGAGAACCTTCACGGCACGCATAACGGAGATAAAACACCTCAATTACTGGGAGCGCTTGAGGTTCCTAAACCTGTATTCCCTGGAACGCAGGCGGGAGAGATACATGATTATATACACCTGGAAAATCCTAGAGGGACTAGTACCGAACTTGCACACGAAAATCACCCAATACGAAAGCAAAAGACTTGGCAGACGATGCACCATCCCCCCAATGAAAAGCAGGGGTGTCACTAGCACGTTAAGAGACCATACAATAAGTGTCAGGGGCCCGAGACTGTTCAACTGCCTCCCAGCACACATAAGGGGAATTACCAACAGACCCCTGGCAGTCTTCAAGCTGGCACTGGACAAGCACCTGAAGTCGGTTCCTGACCAGCCGGGCTGTGGTTCGTACGTTGGTTTGCGTGCAGCCAGCAGCAACAGCCTGGTTGATCAGGCTCTGATGCACCAGGAGGCCTGGTCACAGACCGGGCCGCGGGGGCGTTGACCCCCGGAACTCTCTCCAGGTAAAATCCAGGTAAACTGTTGAAAAGCATCTTGTGTGACCTTCATGTGTGACCTTCATGTGTGACCTTGTGTGATCTTGCGTGACTTTTTTTGTGACCTTGTGGGACCTTGTTAGTTCTCATGAAGACGCAGAGAAATGATGTTTCTGTGATGAAGCATTCTTAATCATACACCTGCTACAGTGACCTTAACAATCATACACCTGCATACAGTGACCTTAACAATCATACACCAGCATACAGTGACCTTAACAATCATACACCTTGTGATGCAGTTCAGATGGACTTGTGAGGTCTCTAGGGAGACCTAATTATATGGTCACACCTGCCTTAGCAAATGTCGGGTAGTGACGCCCACGTCTGAGGTATTTTGTTCTTAACAGCGTCAGACCTCGGCGTCAGGTCGTAACACGTGGTACATACACCATTGGGGAGGGGGTACTTTGACTACGATATAAGCCCAGGGAACAGCGGGGCAAAGAGGTTGTTGGTGACAGGTCCGTCGAGCGAGAGCTCTGGACAGCCGCGTGTGTAGTGGACCATTCATTGGGAATCTCGGGTCAGCTGGTCGGTGAATTAAGAATGAGTACTAGTCCGTGTTACTGATAACATCTACCCTTCCCCCTGGTAATAAGTTTCATAGGTCAATTGTTATATTGTGTAAATTTCCATCAGGATATGTTGTATTCTAGCCCTTTTATGTTATTAAGTAAACTATAGCCATAGTTCCCATTTTTATTTGTACCTTCATATGCTATTCCCTATTTTGTTAAGCACTGGGATATACAGGAGACGTGCTCACTCGCTGGGATACCTCAGGTAGAGTGGGTAGAGGTCTCACATGGTGGCAGCGGTTTAGCGTTTATCTTTAAACGCGGCTCACATGCTTTACGACTGGTCGGTTTTTGCTATCAAAACCAAATATTAATTTCTTTGTGTCGCCTATCATTTGTTTTATCGTTCACTGTGACTGTAACCTTAAGAATAAACCAGGACAATCCTACTCTTATGTTTGTCAGGTGGGTGATGACCAAATATAATTTGCGTAGCAAGACGTTAAATAGTGCAATCAGACGATCCAGTAGGATACAGGTGAAGTTCCTCGTGAACAGAATGGCAGAGGCTAACGTCAATGTTAGTGATCTCGCAGCAGGCTCAAGTGAAGGGTCTAGCAACATGGTTCCACAGCAAGATTCAGTGATTAATGTTAGTGAGGGTATAAATAATCAAGAAAATGAGATTTCAGTGATAAATAATACTTCAGGGGTACATATGTCAGGGACAAACCATCCCCAGGTCCAAGGCTCAGGAACGAATATAGGTTCCACGGTGACCCCCAGTAGTACCACGAATACTATGGCCCCAGTGGTATCTAATACATCTACCACTGCTGTTAGCCCGGGAGTATCAACTTTACCAACCCGGGATGCTACTAACCCCATACCCCCGTATTTTAATAACCCAGTTAATGCTGACTATAGTATGTATCCTTATCTTAACTCTGTGCTTCATAGTGTTATTGCTCAAGTTATGAGTAACCCTCAATCCCCTATTGTTGTACCTGCTCCCCAAGTCCCTGGGGTAGCTGCCTCTAGGGTTCCCACTTCTGCGCCTGGTTCTACAGTTACTAGTATACCTAACCCCTCAGTAACCATAGCTTCCCCTGCTGTGTCAGGTGTTCACCTGCCCAATGCTGTTCCTGTAAATACTAACCAAACACCCACACGTGTAACTACAGCTGGGGAACCATTCAGTATTTCCCCGAATGGGTCCTTATCTAATATACCGGGACTCCCGACCCAACCCCAACTTCTGAGCCTCCAGCCTTCCCAGGTCAATCCTTCCCTAACCAAGCCACTCAACGTCCCAACGAACCCTATGCTTCAGCAAAAGATTTTATCTGGGGCATCAGCTCCAGATAGTAGTGTTGGAACCTCTATGTGTGGGACAGTAATTGTTGATAGGCCATATTTAGAAAATTTGCCGAAATTTCATGTAGAAGATTTGCCGAGGAATCCCATCGAAAGAAATATCAAAGTAGAAGCTTGGATTAAAAATATTGAGGCCATTTTGCTTAATATATCTGATGAAAAACTGAAAGTTTGACTGGGATTCAGGGCAATTGTGGATAACACAGCATCCATATTTAGTCTCCCACAATTTATTAACGTAAAGGACTGGAGTAATTTCAAGGATGCTATAAGATATAGGTTCCAGACGGCAGTATCAGTTGAAAATATCCATCGATACCTGGAACAATTGCAACTGAAGGAAGGACACACTCTAAGGGACTTCAGTTGTCTGGTATGGTCCAGGGTGGAAGATGTGAACGGAACTTTAAAATATAATGCAGAACAGCTGGAGCTTTATAAAAAGCAGGTATTTTGTGAAGGGTTGCCAGTCTGGATGAGAACTAGAGTTGCTATGGTACTAGCGATTAAAACCTTCGAAGAACTAGTTCAATATGCCATGTCTCTCGAGTCTGAATATGGTAGAGACAGAAAGGGAGATAGAATTGTTGCCTCAGAGAGAGTAACACCTGAGTCACCATATGTGGCGACAACCAACAATGAGAAGAAGTATATACCCCCGCACCGCAGGACAGGTGGTGGTGGGCGTAATAAACAGAATGCTCGGAGAACTAATCAATGCTGGGAGTGTGGCGGGATTGGCCATATTAGGGCCAACTGCCCTAATTTTCGTTCCTAACGAAAGAAGAAGGTACAAGGTTAAGAAAGATAGGTCTGATAACCTTGTTACCAAAGATGAAAGACCTATGATTAAAATAAGAGTAAATGGAAAAAAAAATTGGTAGCTTTCATTGATACGGGAAGTCAGGTGTCAATAATTAAGCGAGATGTATGTAATAACTGGAGGGGTTGTAAAATAAGCAAAGCTAAGAGAGAGATTACTGCTGTAAATGGTAATGATATTAATGTCGAGGGACAAACGGACCTGTACTTTGAACTGGGTGAAAGTTATAAAGTTCACGCTTGTTTAGTAGTGTCTGGAGTAAGGTTTCCAGGGGACTTACTCTTAGGTATGGATTTTCTCAGAAGGTTTGACTTCCTCTTGTCGTATGGCAAAGGAAGGGGAACCAGTCGGCTGATACTGGATGAGGTTTCCTTTCCAATAAAATTCATAGAACATCCCTCAATAATAGCTTCTATGAGTAGGGAGTAATAAATTATTCAAAACCCCATCTAAATCACTTTTTGAAGCGCAGTTACCTAATGTGAACTCTGCAGACGCAGATTATGCAGTTCATGTATTATATAACCAGGTATGTCCACCTAATACATTCAAATTTATTAAAGGTTCAGTGGGAAGGAAGGTCGAGCCAGGAAGTATCTTACAATTAGCGGGGAAGCTAGAATCCTTCCTGGTGCCTCATCATCTAGCCCAGGTTTCTGAGAAAAGACATATCTTAATACCAGTGATAAATCTGACAAGTAAAGCGTTAAGATTCAAGAATGGTAGAAGGTTAACATCAGCTGAGATTATCCCCAAAGACTTAATTTTTGAACCTGACTCCGATAAGCTACCTGGCCGAGGTCAACAATGTGGAGCACTTAATACCAGAATCCCAGAAAGGGTAGTGACACCTGCCGCTCCCACCCAGAACGAAAGTAAAAGGGAAAAGACATTTAATGATGTAAATCTAAATCATTTAAAATGTTCTGAGAAGGAAATAATAAAGAATGCTTTAAGGAACTTTCCAAAGTTGTTTTCAATGGATGAAGGAGATATAGGCTTCCTGCCCCAGATTGAGCATACTATACCTACAGGTGACAGTTTACCTGTCCAAACCCGTCAATGGAGACTCCCAGAAGAGGCTAAGAGAGTAATAAGGGGAGGAATGTAATA
>NC_091292.1:68615180-68625180 GCF_038502225.1 Cherax quadricarinatus
CAATGTGTACGTTTGCATGTGTGAGAGAAAGAGTTCTAAGTGTACACGTGTGTACACGCACATGGGACCGTCTTCCCTCTCTTTGGCTGGTACTCACTAGTACATGGTTGCGTGGGTTGAGTCTCAGCTCCTGGCCCTTCCTCTTTCAACATGCAATCGACAAGCGTACTTGCTATCCTCTCTGACCTTGTCGTACCTGTGCTTAAAACTGTGATTAAAAGTGTACAACTTTTTTCGACTCTTTCCATTGTCCTACTTACTGTTCTGAGGGGGACGTATGTGTCTGTGTCCTCAGGTGTCTGTGTGTCCTCTGGTGTGTGTGTGTCCTCAGGTGTGTGTGTGTCCTCAGGTGTCTGTGTGTCCTCTGGTGTGTGTGTGTCCTCAGGTGCCTGTGTGTCCTCATGTGTCTGTGTGTCCTCTGGTGTGTGTGTGTCCTCAGGTGTCTGTGTGTCCTCAGGTGTCTGTGTGTCCTCAGGTGCCTGTGTGTCCTCAGGTGTCTGTGTGTCCTCAGGTGTCTGTGTGTCCTCAGGTGCCTGTGTGTCCTCAGGTGTCTGTGTGTCCTCAGGTGTCAATGTGTCCTCAGGTGCCTGTGTGTCTTCAGGTGCCTGTGTGTCCTCAGGTGCCTGTGTGTCCTCAGGTGTCTGTGTGTCCTCAGGTGTCTGTGTGTCCTCAGGTGTCTGTGTGTCCTCAGGTGCCTGTGTGTCCTCAGGTGTCTGTGTGTCCTCAGGTGCCTGTGTGTCCTCAGGTGTCTGTGTGTCCTCAGGTGTCAATGTGTCCTCAGGTGTCTGTGTGTCCTCAGGTGTCTGTGTGTCCTCAGGTGTCTGTGTGTTCTCAGGTGTCTGTGTGTCCTCAGGTGTCTGTGTGTCCTCAGGTGCCTGTGTGTCCTCAGGTGTCTGTGTGTCCTCAGGTGTCTGTGTGTCCTCAGGTGTCTGTGTGTCCTCAGGTGTCTGTGTGTCCTCAGGTGTTTGTGTGTCCTCAGGTGCCTGTGTGTCCTCAGGTGTCTGTGTGTCCTCAGGTGCCTGTGTGTCCTCAGGTGTCTGTGTGTCCTCAGGTGTCAATGTGTCCTCAGGTGTCAATGTGTCCTCAGGTGCCTGTGTGTCCTCAGGTGTCTGTGTGTCCTCAGGTGCCTGTGTGTCCTCAGGTGTCTGTGTGTCCTCAGGTGCCTGTGTGTCCTCAGGTGTCTGTGTGTCCTCAGGTGCCTGTGTGTCCTTAGGTGTCTGTGTGTCCTCAGGTGTCTGTGTGTCCTCAGGTGCCTGTGTGTCCTCAGGTGTCTGTGTGTCCTCAGGTGTCTGTGTGTCCTCAGGTGTCTGTGTGTCCTCAGGTGTCTGTGTGTTCTCAGGTGTCTGTGTGTCCTCAGGTGTCTGTGTGTCCTCAGGTGCCTGTGTGTCCTCAGGTGTCTGTGTGTCCTCAGGTGTCTGTGTGTCCTCAGGTGTCTGTGTGTCCTCAGGTGTCTGTGTGTCCTCAGGTGTTTGTGTGTCCTCAGGTGCCTGTGTGTCCTCAGGTGTCTGTGTGTCCTCAGGTGCCTGTGTGTCCTCAGGTGTCTGTGTGTCCTCAGGTGTCAATGTGTCCTCAGGTGCCTGTGTGTCCTCAGGTGTCTGTGTGTCCTCAGGTGCCTGTGTGTCCTCAGGTGTCTGTGTGTCCTCAGGTGCCTGTGTGTCCTCAGGTGTCTGTGTGTCCTCAGGTGCCTGTGTGTCCTTAGGTGTCTGTGTGTCCTCAGGTGTCTGTGTGTCCTCAGGTGCCTGTGTGTCCTCAGGTGTCTGTGTGTCCTCAGGTGTCTGTGTGTCCTCAGGTGCCTGTGTGTCCTCAGGTGCCTGTGTGTCCTCAGGTGCCTGTGTGTCCTCAGGTGTCTGTGTGTTCTCAGGTGTCTGTGTGTCCTCAGGTGTCTGTGTGTTCTCAGGTGTCTGTGTGTCCTCAGGTGTCTGTGTGTCCTCAGGTGCCTGTGTGTCCTCAGTTGTCTGTGTGTTCTCAGGTGTCAACGTGTCCTCAGGTGTCTGTGTGTCCTCAGGTGCCTGTGTGTCCTCAGGTGTCTGTGTGTCCTCAGGTGTCTGTGTGTCCTCAGGTGTCTGTGTGTCCTCAGGTGCCTGTGTGTCCTCAGGTGTCTGTGTGTCCTCAGGTGTCTGTGTGTCCTCAGGTGTCTTTGTGTCCTCTGGTGTCTGTGTGTCCTCGGGTGTCTGTGTGTCCTCAGGTGTCTGTGTGTCCTCAGGTGTCTGTGTGTCCTCAGGTGTCTGTGTGTCCTCAGGTGTCTGTGTGTCCTCAGGTGTCTGTGTGTCCTCAGGTGTCTGTGTGTCCTCAGGTGTCTGTGTGTCCTCAGGTGTCTGTGTGTCCTCAGGTGTCAATGTGTCCTCAGGTGCCTGTTTGTCCTCAGGTGTTTGTGTGTCCTCAGGTGCCTGTGTGTCCTCAGGTGCCTGTGTGTCCTCAGGTGTCTGTGTGTCCTCAGGTGCCTGTGTGTCCTCAGGTGTCTGTGTGTCCTCAGGTGCCTGTGTGTCCTTAGGTGTCTGTGTGTCCTCAGGTGTCTGTGTGTCCTCAGGTGTCTGTGTGTCCTCAGGTGTCTGTGTGTCCTCAGGTGTCTGTGTGTCCTCAGGTGTCTGTGTGTCCTCAGGTGCCTGTGTGTCCTCAGGTGCCTGTGTGTCCTCAGGTGCCTGTGTGTCCTCAGGTGTCTGTGTGTCCTCAGGTGTCTGTGTGTCCTCAGGTGTCAGTGTGTCCTCAGGTGTCAATGTGTCCTCAGGTGCCTGTGTGTCCTCAGGTGTCTGTGTGTCCTCAGGTGTCTGTGTGTCCTCAGGTGTCTGTGTGTCCTCAGGTGCCTGTGTGTCCTCAGGTGTCTGTGTGTCCTCAGGTGTCTGTGTGTCCTCAGGTGTCTGTGTGTCCTCAGGTGTCTGTGTGTCCTCAGGTGTCTGTGTGTCCTCAGGTGTCAATGTGTCCTCAGGTGCCTGTGTGTCCTCAGGTGTCTGTGTGTCCTCAGGTGCCTGTGTGTCCTCAGGTGTCTGTGTGTCCTCAGGTGCCTGTGTGTCCTCAGGTGCCTGTGTGTCCTCAGGTGTCTGTGTGTCCTCAGGTGTCTTTGTGTCCTCAGGTGTCTGTGTGTCCTCAGGTGTCAATGTGTCCTCAGGTGTCTGTGTGTACTCAGGTGTCTGTGTGTCCTCAGGTGTCAGTGTGTCCTCAGGTGTCAGTGTGTCCTCAGGTGCCTGTGTGTCCTCAGGTGTCTGTGTGTCCTCAGGTGTCTGTGTGTCCTCAGGTGCCTGTGTGTCCTCAGGTGCCTGTGTGTCCTCAGGTGTCTGTGTGTCCTCAGGTGTCTGTGTGTCCTCAGGTGTCTGTGTGTCCTCAGGTGTCTGCATCCTCAGGTGTCTATGTGTACTCACCTAGTTGTACTCACCTAGTTGAGGTTGCGGGGGTCGAGTCCGAGCTCCTGGCCCCGCCTCTTCACTGATCGCTACTAGGTCACTCTCCCTGAGCCGTGAGCTTTATCATACCTCTGCTTAAAGCTATGTATGGATCCTGCCTCCACTACATCGCTTCCCAAACTATTCCACTTACTGACTACTCTGTGGCTGAAGAAATACTTCCTAACATCCCTGTGATTCATCTGTGTCTTCAGCTTCCAACTGTGTCCCCTTGTTACTGTGTCCAATCTCTGGAACATCCTGTCTTTGTCCACCTTGTGAATTCCACTCAGTATTTTGTATGTCGTTATCATGTCCCCCCTATCTCTCCTGTCCTCCAGTGTCGTCAGGTTGATTTCCCTTAACCTCTCCTCGTAGGACATACCTCTTAACTCTGGGACTAGTCTTGTTGCAAACCTTTGCACTTTCTCTAGTTTCTTTACGTGCTTGGCTAGGTGTGGGTTCCAAACTGGTGCCGCATACTCCAATATGGGCCTAACGTACACGGTGTACAGGGTCCTGAATGATTCCTTATTAAGATGTCGGAATGCTGTTCTGAGGTTTGCTAGGCGCCCATATGCTGCAGCAGTTATTTGGTTGATGTGCGCTTCAGGAGATGTGCCTGGTGTTATACTCACCCCAAGATCTTTTTCCTTGAGTGAGGTTTGTAGTCTCCGACCCCCTAGACTGTACTCCGTCTGCGGTCTTCTTTGCCCTTCCCCAGTCTTCATGACTTTGCACTTGGTGGGATTGAACTCTGAAACAGTCACTCTCTGACGTAACATTGAAACAGTCACTGTCTGACGTAACGTTGAAACAGTCACTGTCTGACGTAACGTTGAAACAGTCACTGTCTGACGTAACATTGAAACAGTCACTGTCTGACGTAACGTTGAAACAGTCACTGTCTGACGTAACGTTGAAACAGTCACTGTCTGACGTAACGTTGAAACAGTCACTGTCTGACGTAACATTGAAACAGTCACTGTCTGACGTAACACTGAAACAGACACTGAGGTTTGTCGGCCCCAGAATCTGAATATCCCAGAGAAGTGTGTATGTCTGTGTAGTGTATATGTCTGTGTAGTGTGTATGTCTGTGTAGTGTGTATGTCTGTGTAGTGTGTATGTCTGTGTAGTGTATATGTCTGTGTAGTGTGTATGTCTGTGTAGTGTGTATGTCTGTGTAGTGTATATGTCTGTGTAGTGTATATGTCTGTGTAGTGTATATGTCTGTGTAGTGTATATGTCTGTGTAGTGTATATGTCTGTGTAGTGTATATGTCTGTGTAGTGTGTATGTCTGTGTAGTGTGTATGTCTGTGTAGTGTATATGTCTGTGTAGTGTATATGTCTGTGTAGTGTGTATGTCTGTGTAGTGTATATGTCTGTGTAGTGTATATGTCTGTGTAGTGTATATGTCTGTGTAGTGTGTATGTCTGTGTAGTGTATATGTCTGTGTAGTGTATATGTCTGTGTAGTGTATATGTCTGTGTAGTGTGTATGTCTGTGTAGTGTATATGTCTGTGTAGTGTATATGTCTGTGTAGTGTATATGTCTGTGTAGTGTGTATGTCTGTGTAGTGTGTATGTCTGTGTAGTGTGTATGTCTGTGTAGTGTATATGTCTGTGTAGTGTGTATGTCTGTGTAGTGTGTATGTCTGTGTAGTGTATATGTCTGTGTAGTGTATATGTCTGTGTAGTGTGTATGTCTGTGTAGTGTGTATGTCTGTGTAGTGTGTATGTCTGTGTAGTGTATATGTCTGTGTAGTGTGTATGTCTGTGTAGTGTGTATGTCTGTGTAGTGTATATGTCTGTGTAGTGTGTATGTCTGTGTAGTGTGTATGTCTGTGTAGTGTGTATGTCTGTGTAGTGTGTATGTCTGTGTAGTGTGTATGTCTGTGTAGTGTGTATGTCTGTGTAGTGTGTATGTCTGTGTAGTGTGTATGTCTGTGTAGTGTATATGTCTGTGTAGTGTGTATGTCTGTGTAGTGTGTATGTCTGTGTAGTGTGTATGTCTGTGTAGTGTGTATGTCTGTGTAGTGTGTATGTCTGTGTAGTGTATATGTCTGTGTAGTGTGTATGTCTGTGTAGTGTGTATGTCTGTGTAGTGTGTATGTCTGTGTAGTGTGTATGTCTGTGTAGTGTATATGTCTGTGTAGTGTATATGTCTGTGTAGTGTATATGTCTGTGTAGTGTGTATGTCTGTGTAGTGTATATGTCTGTGTAGTGTATATGTCTGTGTAGTGTATATGTCTGTGTAGTGTATATGTCTGTGTAGTGTGTATGTCTGTGTAGTGTATATGTTTGTGTAGTGTATATGTCTGTGTAGTGTATATGTCTGTGTAGTGTATATGTCTGTGTAGTGTATATGTCTGTGTAGTGTATATGTCTGTGTAGTGTGTATGTCTGTGTAGTGTATGCACTGAGAGTTTTAGTCTGTTTTTAATATTAATGTATACGTGATGATGTACAGGGGAGTTACGACAACACTACGTCACATACCAACACTACGTCATGTAACAACACTATGTCACATGACAACACGACGTCACCTGTCAACACTACGTCACAAACAACACTACGTCACGTACCAACACTACGTCACATATCAACACTACGTCACATACCAACACTACGTCATGTAACAACACTACGTCACATACCAACACTACGTCATGTAACAACACTATGTCACATGACAACACGACGTCACCTGTCAACACTACGTCACAAACAACACTACGTCACGTACCAACACTACGTCACATATCAACACTACGTCACATACCAACACTACGTCATGTGGCGTAATTACCACCAACTCTTGACGTCAGACGCTCAGTGTTGACGCATATCCACAAACAGTTTGTAACTGGAAAGCTGCACCAAAATGTATTCACGGGGAAAATAACAACAAACATGATTCACGGAACCATTAACGCGGAAAATTAACGTCCCAACATACCTGGGTAACGATGCATTACCTGCTTTATATTATATACAAGCAACGAGCCTCTAACAGTCCTGGTAATTCCCTCTGAAGTATTTATCTGAGTGACGATATATCGTACTTAAACACATTAAAAAGAACCTTCCGTTCTTCAAGGTGAGTGTGCTGACGTCACTGAATAAGGCTCTTGATCCTTGCAACTGGTGCTACGCTCTGTTTCCTACCCGTAAAAGAGATTTGAAAGTGTATTTTAACTTACAAAAAAAAAAAATGCTCCCCACTCAACAAAGTGTAACAGATATGGAAAAGAAACAATTTTCCAAAATAACAACTGGTGGAGAATCAATGGTAACCCTGTAATATTTGCTTTCCCTTGTTTCTGATATGATTCACGATAGCAGCTTTGATGTTACATCAATGAATTGCTGGCGCAGCATCAACCACAGATAAGACATATTTACCTCGCCTGGAATTTTCCCACCAAGGTGCGTGTTGAGCAAGAAATAGGTCAAATACTCCGAGTTTGTCGACGCCTCTATGATAATTTGCGTTCTGGTCTCTCTCACATCTCTGGTCTCTCTCACATCTCTGGTCTCTCTCACATCTCTGGTCTCTCTCACATCTCTGGTCTCTCTCACATCTCTGCTGGAAGACTTAGCAGTCCAGACCAAATTTCAAATAACACTTCTATGTTCCCTATGATGGGCTTATAAAGTTTGTCTGTACTTCACGTGTGTCACGCGAGTGTGTTGTGTGGTGGTGCTGTGTGCTGGTGTTGTGTGCTGGTGTTGTGTGCTGGTGTTGTGTGCTGGTGTTGTGTGCTGGTGTTGTGTGCTGGTGTTGTGTGCTGGTGTTGTGTGCTGGTGTTGTGTGCTGGTGTTGTGTGCTAGTGTTGTGTGCTGGTGCTGTGTGCTGGTGTTGTGTGCTGGTGTTGTGTGCTGGTGTTGTGTGCTGGTGTTGTGTGCTGGTGTTGTGTGCTGGTGCTGTGTGCTGGTGTTGTGTGCTGGTGATGTGTGCTGGTGTTGTGTGTTGTTCTTGTGTGCTGGTGCTGTGTGCAGGTGTTGTGTGATGGTGCTGTGTGGTAGTGCTGTGTGGTGGTGCTGTGTGGTGGTGCTGTGTGGTGGTGCTGTGTGGTGGTGCTGTGTGCTGGTGCTGTGTGCTGGTGCTGTGTGCTGGTGCTGTGTACTGGTGCTGTGTGCTAGTGCTGTGTGCTGCTGTTGTGTGCTGGTGCTGGGTGCTGGTGCTGTGTGCTGGGGTTGTGTGCTGGTGCTGTGTGCTGGTGTTGTGTGCTGGTGCTGTGTGCTGGTGCTGTGTGTTGGTGCTGTGTACTGGTGCTGTGTGCTAGTGCTGTGTGCTGGTGTTGTGTGCTGGTGCTGTGTGCTGGTGCTGTGTGCTGGGGTTGTGTGCTGGTGCTGTGTGCTGGTGTTGTGTGCTGTTGTTGTGTGCTGGTGCTGTGTGCTAGTGCTGTGTGGTGGTGCTGTGTGCTGGTGTTGTGTGCCGTTGTTGTGTGGTGGTGCTATGTGCTGGTGTTGTGTGCTAGTGCTGTGTGCTGGTATTGTGTGCTGGTGTTGTGTGCCGTTGCTGTGTGGTGATGCTGTGTGCTGGCGTTGTGTGCTGGTGTTGTGTGCTGGTGTTGTGTGCTGATGTTGTGTGCTGATGTTGTGTGCTGGTGTTGTGTGCTGGTGTTGTGTGCTTGTGCTGTGTACTGGTGATGTGTGCTAGTGCTGTGTGCTGGTGTTGTGTGCTGGTGTTGTGTGCTGGTGCTGTGTGCTGGTGTTGTGTGCTGGTGCTGTGTGCTGGTGCTGTGTGCTGGGGTTGTGTGCTGGTGCTGTGTGCTGGTGTTGTGTGCTGTTGTTGTGTGCTGGTGCTGTGTGCTGTTGTTGTGTGCTGGTACTGTGTGCTGTTGCTGTGTGCTGTTGCTGTGTGCTGGTGCTGTGTGCTGGTGTTGTGTGCTGGTGCTGTGTGCTGGTGCTGTGTACTGGTGCTGTGTGCTAGTGCTGTGTGCTGGTGTTGTGTGCTAGTGCTGTGTGGTGGTGCTGTGTGGTGGTGCTGTGTGCTGGTGTTGTGTGTTGGTGTTGTGTGCTGATGTTGTGTGCTGGTGTTGTGTGCTAGTGCTGTGTGGTGGTGCTGTGTGCTGGTGTTGTGTGCCGTTGCTGTGTGGTGGTGCTGTGTGCTGGTGTTGTGTGCTAGTGCTGTGTGCTGGTGTTGTGTGCTGGTGTTGTGTGCCGTTGCTGTGTGGTGGTGCTGTGTGCTGGTGTTGTGTGCTGGTGTTGTGTGCCGTTGCTGTGTGGTGGTGCTGTGTGCTGGCGTTGTGTGCTGGTGTTGTGTGTTGGTGTTGTGTGCTGATGTTGTGTGCTGATGTTGTGTGCTGGTGTTGTGTGCTGGTGTTGTGTGCTGGTGTTGTGTGCTGGTGTTGTGTGCTGGTGTTGTGTGCTGGTGTTGTGTGCTGGTGTTGTGTGTTGGTGTTGTGTGCTGGTGTTGTGTGCTGGTGTTGTGTGCTGGTGTTGTGTGCTGGTGTTGTGTGCTGGTGTTGTGTGCTGGTGCTGTGTGCTGGTGTTGTGTGTTGGTGTTGTGTGCTGGTGTTGTGTGCTGATGTTGTGTGCTGGTGTTGTGTGCTGGTGTTGTGTGTTGGTGTTGTGTGTTGGTGTTGTGTGCTGGTGTTGTGTGCTGATGTTGTGTGCTGATGTTGTGTGCTGGTGTTGTGTGCTGGTGTTGTGTGCTGGTGTTGTGTGCTGTTGTTGTGTGCTGGTGTTGTGTGCTGGTGTTGTGTGCTGGTGTTGTGTGTTGGTGTTGTGTGCTGGTGTTGTGTGCTGGTGTTGTGTGCTGATGTTGTGTGCTGGTGTTGTGTGCTGGTGTTGTGTGCTAGTGCTGTGTGCTGGTGCTGTGTGCTGGTGCTGTGTGCTGGTGTTGTGTGCTGGTGTTGTGTGCTGGTGTTGTGTGCTGTTGATGTGTGCTGGTGCTGTGTGCTGGTGCTGTGTGCTGGTGCTGTGTGGTAGTGCTATGTGGTGGTGCTGTGTGGTGGTACTGTGTGGTGGTGCTGTGTGGTGGTGCTTTGTGTTGGTGCTGTGTGCTGGTGCTGTGTGCTGGTGTTGTGTGCTGGTGCTGTGTGGTAGTGCTGTGTGCTGGTGCTGTGTGGTGGTACTGTGTGGTGGTGCTGTGTGCTGGTGCTGTGTGCTGGGGTTGTGTGCTGGGGTTGTGTGCTGGTACTGTGTGCTGGTGTTGTGTGCTGTTGTTGTGTGCTGGTGCTGTGTGCTGTTGCTGTGTGCTGTTGTTGTGTGCTGGTGCTGTGTGCTGTTGCTGTGTGCTGTTGCTGTGTGCTGTTGCTGTGTGCTGTTGCTGTGTGCTGGTGCTGTGTGGTGGTGCTGTGTACTGCTGCTCTGTGCTGGCGTTGTGTGTTGGTGCTGTGTGCTGGTGCTGTGGGCTGATGTTGTGTGCTGGTGCTGTGTACTGGTGTTGTGTGCTAGTGCTGTGTGGTGGTGCTGTGTGGTGGTGTTGTGTGTTGGTGCTGTGTGCGGGTGCTGTGTGGTGGTGCTGTGTGCTGGTGTTGTGTGCAGGTGCTGTGTGCTGGTGCTTTGTGCTGGTGCTTTGTGCTGTTGCTGTGTGCTGTTGTTGTGTGCTGGTGTTGTGTGCTGGTGCTGTGTGCTGGTGCTGTGTGCTGGTGCTGTGTGCTGGTGTTT
>NC_091292.1:68630180-68675180 GCF_038502225.1 Cherax quadricarinatus
GCTATTGGAGGATAGATGGGCTAATGAGAGCATAGGCAATGGGGTCGAAGAGGTATGGGGTAGGTTTAAAAATGTAGTGTTAGAGTGTTCAGCAGAAGTTTGTGGTTACAGGAAAGTGGGTGCAGGAGGGAAGAGGAGCGATTGGTGGAATGATGATGTGAAGAGAGTAGTAAGGGAGAAAAAGTTAGCATATGAGAAGTTTTTACAAAGTAGAAGTGATGCAAGGAGGGAAGAGTATATGGAGAAAAAGAGAGAGGTTAAGAGAGTGGTGAAGCAATGTAAAAAGAGAGCAAATGAGAGGGTGGGTGAGATGTTATCAACAAATTTTGTTGAAAATAAGAAAAAGTTTTGGAGTGAGATTAACAAGTTAAGAAAGCCTAGATAACAAATGGATTTGTCAGTTAAAAATAGGAGAGGAGATTTATTAAATGGAGAGTTAGAGGTATTGGGAAGATGGAGGGAATATTTTGAGGAATTGTTAAATGTTGATGAAGATAGGGAAGCTGTGATTTCGTGTATAGGGCAAGGAGGAACAACATCTTGTAGGAGTGAGGAAGAGCCAGTTGTGAGTGTGGGGGAAGTTCGTGAGGCAGTAGGTAAAATGAAAGGGGGTAAGGCAGCCGGGATTGATGGGATAAAGATAGAAATGTTAAAAGCAGGTGGGGATATAGTTTTGGAGTGGTTGGTGCAATTATTTAATAAATGTATGGAAGAGGGTAAGGTACCTAGGGATTGGGAGAGAGCATGCATATTTCCTTTGTATAAAGGCAAAGGGGATAAAAGAGAGTGCAAAAATTATAGGGGGATAAGTCTGTTGAGTATACCTGGCAAAGTGTATGGTAGAGTTATTATTGAAAGAATTAAGAGTAAGACGGAGAATAGGATAGCAGATGAACAAGGAGGCTTTAGGAAAGGTAGGGGGTGTGTGAACCAGGTGTTTACAGTGAAACATATAAGTGAACAATATTTAGATAAGGCTAAAGAGGTCTTTGTGGCATTTATGGATTTGGAAAAGGCGTATGACAGGGTGGATACGGGGGCAATGTGGCAGATGTTGCAGGTGTATGGTGTAGGAGGTAGGTTACTGAAAGCAGTGAAGAGTTTTTACGAGGATAGTGAGGCTCAAGTTAAAGTATGTAGGAAAGAGGGAAATTATTTCCTAGTAAAAGTAGGCCTTAGACAAGGATGTGTGATGTCACCGTGGCTGTTTAATATATTTATAGATGGGGTTGTAAGAGAAGTAAATGCGAGGGTCTTGGCAAGAGGCGTGGAGTTAAAAGATAAAGAATCACACATAAAGTGGGAGTTGTCACAGTTGCTGTTTGCTGATGACACTGTGCTCTTGGGAGATTCTGAAGAGAAGTTGCAGAGATTGGTGGATGAATATGGTAGGGTGTGCAAAAGAAGAAAATTGAAAGTGAATACAGGAAAGAGTAAGGTTATGAGGATAACAAAAAGAATGGGTGATGAAAGATTGGATATCAGATTGGAGGGAGAGAGTATGGAGGAGGTGAATGTATTCAGATATTTGGGAGTGGACGTGTCAGCGGATGGGTCTATGAAAGATGAGGTGAATCATAGAATTGATGAGGGGAAAAGGGTGAGTGATGCACTTAGGAGTCTGTGGAGACAAAGAACTTTGTCCTTGGAGGCAAAGAGGGGAATGTATGAGAGTATAGTTTTACCAACACTCTTATATGGGTGTGAAACATGGGTGATGAATGTTGCAGCGAGGAGAAGGCTGGAGGCGGTGGAGATGTCATGTCTGAGAGCAATGTGTGGTGTGAATATAATGCAGAGAATTCGTAGTTTGGAAGTTAGGAGGAGGTGCGGGATTACCAAAACTGTTGTCCAGAGGGCTGAGAAAGGGTTGTTGAGGTGGTTCGGACATGTAGAGAGAATGGAGCGAAACAGAATAACTTCAAGAGTGTATCAGTCTGTAGTGGAAGGAAGGCGGGGTAGGGGTCGGCCTTGGAAAGGTTGGAGGGAGGGGGTAAAGGAGGTTTTGTGTGCGAGGGGCTTGGACTTCCAGCAGGCATGCGTGAGCGTGTTTGATAGGAGTGAATGGAGACAAATGGTTTTTAATACTTGACGTGCTGTTGGAGTGTGAGCAAAGTAACATTTATGAAGGGATTCAGGGAAACCGGCAGGCCGGACTTGAGTCCTGGAGATGGGAAGTACAGTGCCTGCACTCTGAAGGAGGGGTGTTAATGTTGCAGTTTATAAACTGTACTGTAAAGCACCCTTCTGGCAAGACAGTGATGGAGTGAATGATGGTGAAAGTTTTTCTTTTTCGGGCCACCCTGCCTTGGTGGGAATCGGCCAGTGTGATAATAAAAAAAAAATATATATATATATATATTCATATATATATATATATATATATATATATATATATATATATATATATATATATATATATGAAACGCATAAAGTATTGGGATTTTAAATTTACTCGTCGTTTATATGTAAATATTTTTGCAAAATGCTGAATTGAGTATTGTAAACCTGGTGACTGTTTTAGGGGTGAAAATAAATGTACACACACACACACACACACACACACACACACACACACACACACACACACACACACACACACACACACATACACACATATACACACTCAAACACACTCTCACACACACACACACATACACACACACACACATACACACTCGCACACACTCGCACACACACACACACACACACACACACACACACACACACACACACACACACACACACACACACACACACACACACACACACACACACACACACACTCAAACACACTCGCACACACACACACAGACACACACACACACACACACACACACACACACAGACACACTCGCACACACTCTCACACACACACACACACACACACACACACACACACACACACACACACACACACACACACACACATACACACACACACACACACACATACACACACACACACACAGGGAGATTGCCTGAGGCATGGAAGACAGCAAATGTAGTCCCAATCTTTAAAAAAGGAGACAGACATGAAGCATTAAACTACAGACCAGTGTCACTGACATGTATAGTATGCAAAATCATGGAGAAGATTATCAGGAGAAGAGTGGTGGAACACCTAGAAAGGAACGATCTCATCAACAGCAGCCAACATGGTTTCAGGGACGGGAAATCCTGTGTCACAAACCTACTGGAGTTCTATGACATGGTGACAGCAGTAAGACAAGAGAGAGAGGGGTGGGTGGATTGCATTTTCTTGGACTGCAAGAAGGCGTTTGACACAGTTCCACACAAGAGATTGGTGCAAAAACTGGAGGACCAAGCAGGGATAACAGGGAAGGCACTTCAATGGATCAGGGAATACTTGACAGGAAGACAGCAGCGAGTCATGGTACGTGGCGAGGTGTCAGAGTGGGCACCTGTGACCAGCGGGGTGCCACAGGGGTCAGTCCTAGGACCAGTGCTGTTTCTGGTATTTGTGAACGACATGACGGAAGGAATAGACTCTGAGGTGTCCCTGTTTGCAGATGACGTGAAGTTGATGAGAAGAATTCACTCGATCGAAGACCAGGCAGAACTACAAAGGGATCTGGACAGGCTGCAGACCTGGTCCAGCAATTGGCTCCTGGAGTTCAATCCCACCAAGTGCAAAGTCATGAGGATTGGGGAAGGGCAAAGAAGACCGCAGATGGAGTACAGTCTAGGGGGTCAGAGACTACAAACATCACTCAAGGAAAAAGATCTTGGGGTGAGTATAACACCAGGCACATCTCCAGAAGCGCACATCAACCAAATAACTGCTGCAGCATATGGGCGCCTGGCAAACCTCAGAACAGCATTCCGACATCTTAATAAGGAATCGTTCAGGACCCTATACACCGTGTACGTTAGGCCCATATTGGAGTATGCGGCACCAGTTTGGAACCCACACCTAGCCAAGCATGTAAAGAAACTTGAGAAAGTGCAAAGGTTTGCAACAAAACTAGTCCCAGAGCTAAGAGGTATGTCCTATGAGGAGAGGTTAAGGGAAATCAACCTGACGACACTGGAGGACAGGAGAGATAGGGGGGACATGATAACGACTTACAAAATACTGAGAGGAATTGACAAGGTGGACAAAGACAGGATGTTCCAGAGACTGGACACAGTAACAAGGGGACACAGTTGGAAGTTGAAGACACAGATGTATCAAAGGGATGTTAGGAAGTATTTCTTCAGCCACAGAGTAGTCAGGAAGTGGAATAGTTTGGGAAGCGATGTAGTGGAGTCAGGATCCATACATAGCTTTAAGCAGAGGTACGATAAAGCTCATGGTTCAGGGAGAGTGACCTAGTAGCGACCAGTGAAGAGGCGGGGCCAGGAGCTTGGACTCGACCCCTGCAACCTCAACTAGGTGAGTACACACACACACACACACACACACACACACATACACACACACACAAACCTAACCTAACACATTAGCTCATAAATCCCCCACAACACACACACATTTTTACGATAAGCTGAAGCTGCTAGAACATCCAAACAGGATAAAAACAAAATGGGCTCTCAAAAGGGAGGACGTCAAGGCAAGGGAACCGATGATGGCTGGTCGGAAAAGGAAGAATGGGTAGAACGGCTCAAGAACAAAATGGAACAACAATGGGAGAAAAGGTTAAACGAGCTTTGCAATAACATGTTAGAGCAAATATCTGCAGAGAGCAAGAAGTGGGAATCACGAGGTGTAGTAGCTGAGGCAAAGATACAGAGATTGGAGGAAGAAATGGAGTCAAAGCAGTCTTTTGCAACAGTAATATCAGGCCATCTTGGTGTCTGGGAGATGATTAGAGATACAGCAAAGGAGATGCTTAAATCAGATCCAGAGATGCAGATGGAAAAGAAATGGGATGAGGAGAGGGAGAGGTCAATAATTATTCATGGGCTTCAGGAGGCTGAAGGGCAGACCTATGATGAAAGAAAGCATTGGGAGAAAACAGAGATTAAGAACATCATTGCAATAACAGGAGAGAGGGACATGTCTCAGGTAGAAAATTTTCACAGACTTGGGGGGTATTCGAGGGAAAAAAATCGACCAATCAGATTGACATTGAAGACAGATGTGGTATGGAACAGGATACTACAACAGAAACCACTGTTAAAGGACTCTCCAGATTATCAAAAAGTGTTCCTCAATCGAGACAGAACACGAAAGGAAAGGGAACAACTGAAAGTGAGAGCCAGACAGAACCAGTGGAAGGAAAGAGAGACAGGACAGGCAACGACAGACAGGAAAGGTCAGCCTTTGGGGGAACATCAAACACAAATGCTTACAGAAACCTCTCAACCCCTGTCACCACATATCAACCAAACACAGTAAACAGAAATGAACCTCACTCCATAGCCACCACCCCCCTAAGCACTAATTCCACAATCACAGCAGCCTCCTATAATATTGTGCCCTGTCTCCCACCCTCCCAGCCTGCACCTTCCTCTTCCATCTCCCAAAATACAGTAATGGAAAGGCTGGATCTCATATTCACTTTGAATAGTTCAGACATAAGGGATATCACCCACGAAAGACCCCGTGGCGCTAGTGATCATGATGTCCTGAGTTTTGAATATCTTGTTGAGTTAACAGTGGAGAATGCAGCAGCACGAGAACAAAGAGAGAAAACAAACTTCAAAAAAGGGGACTACATAGGAATGAGAAGTTTCCTGCATGAAGTGCAGTGGGAAAGAGAACTAGATGGAAAGACAGTAAATGAAATGATGGAAATAGTAACCACTAAGTGCAGGGAGGCAGAGGAAAGGTTCATACCAAAGGGCAACAGAAAAAATGGTAAGACCAGAGTGAGCCCATGGTTTAAATGGAGGTGTAAAGAGGCCAAAGCCAAGTGTGCTAGAGCATGGAAAAGGTATAGAAGGCAAAGGACTCAATAAAGCAAGGAGCTGAGCAGAAGAACCAGAAACAAATATGCAAGGATAAGGAGAGAGGCCCAGAGGCAATACGAGAACGACATAGCATCAAAAGCCAAATCTGAACCAAAGTTGTTATACAATCACATTAGGAGAAAAACAACAGTCAAGGACCAGGTAATCAGGCTGAGGAAAGAAGGAGGGGAGCTGACGAAGAGTGACCAAGAAGTATGTGATGAACTAAACAAAAGATTTAGAGAAGTATTCACAATAGAGTCAGGAATGCTTCTAGCAAACTGTGGAGGTAGGGTTCAACAGCAGGTGCTGGACACAATACACATAACCAAGGTAGAGGTGAAGAAACTGTTAGACGAACTCGATACCTTAAAGGCGGTGGGCCTAGATAACATATCTCCATGGATACTGAGAGAGGGAGCAGAGGAACTGTGTGTGCCATTAGCAGCAATATTCAGTAATTATATCGAAACAAGGCAGTTGCCTGAGGCGTGGAAGACACCACATGTAGTTCCAATTTTTAAGAAAGGGGACAGACAGACAGCATTAAACTACAGACCAGTGTCATTGACTTGTATAGTATGTAAATTCATGGAAAAGATTATCAGGAGAAAAGTAGTGGAACACATTGAAAAGACTGGGCTCATACATGACAGTCAGCACGGCTTCAGAGATGGGAAATCCTGTGTCACAAATTTACTTCAGTTCTACGATAAGGTAACAGAAGTAAGACAGGAGAGAGAGGGATGGGTAGATTGCATCTTTTTAGATTGTAAGAAGGCTTCTGACACAGTACCACACAAGAGACTGGTGCAAAAATTAGAGGAGCAGGCAGGAATAACGGGGAAAGTACTGCAATGGATCAGGAAATACCTGACAGGAAGGAAACAACGTGTGTTGGTGAGTGCTGAAGTGTCGGAGTGGGCGAATGCGTCGAGTGGGGTTCCACAAGGTTCAGTCCTAGGCCCGGTGCTGTTTCTTGTATACGTGAATGACATGGTGGAAGGAATAGATTCAGAAGTGTCACTGTTCGTTGATGATGTGAAACTGATGAGGAGAATACAAGCGGGCGAAGATCAGTTAATATTACAAGGGGATCTGGACAAACTACAAGTATGGTCCGACAAATGGCTCCTGGAGTTTAACCCCAGTAAGTGTAAGGTCATGAAGATTGGGGAAGGACACAGAAGACAGCAGACAGAGTACAGGTTAGGAAACCAACAGCTGCAAATGTCAGTTAAAGAAAAGGATCTTGGGGTAAGCATTATAACGAACATGTCCCCTGAGGCACACATCAATCAAATAACTGCTGCAGCATATGGGAGATTGGCAAACCTGAGATTGGCATTTAGACATCTGAGTAAGGAGTCATTCACGACATTGTACACAGTGTACGTAAGGCCTATACTGGAATATGCAGCGCCATTATGGAACCATCACTTAGTGAAACACGTCACGAAATTGGAGAAAGTTAAAAAATTTGCAATACGATTAGTCCCGGAACTGAGGGGTAAGTCTTATGAGGAGAGGTTAAGGGAACTCAACCTGATGACACTAGAGGATAGGAGGGATAGAGGGGACATGATAACAACGTATAAAATACTAAGAGGCATTGACAAGGTGGACAAGGATCGAATGTTTCAGAGATTGGATACAGAAACAAGGGGACACAATTGGAAATTGAAAACCCAGATGAGTCATAGGGATGTTAGGAAGTATTTCTTTAGTCTTAGAGTTGTAAGGAACTGGAATAATCTGGAGAGTGAAGTAGTAGAAGCAAGTTCCATAAATAGCTTTAAGGAGAGGTATGACAAATATCATGGAGCAGGGAGAGAGTGAATTAGTATCGACCAGTGAAGAGGCGGGGCTAGGAGCTATGAATCGACCCCTGCAACCACATATAGGTGAGTACATATAGGTGAGTACACACACACACACACACACACACACACTCAGGGGTGGAGGAGTGGCACTGCTCATCAAAAAACAATTGGGATTTTGATGAGCTGGAGACAGAAGACAGAGGAGAAGCAAGGGACTACATAATAGGAACATTTCAGTCTGAAGGTCCCAAGGTGGTAATTGTAGTGATGTATAACCCACCACAGAACAGCAGGAGGACAAGGCAAGAGTATGATGAGAGTAACAGAGTGATGGTTGACACACTGGCTGAAGTGGCCAGAAGGGCTCATGCGAGTAGGGCAAAGCTGTTGATTGTGGGTGACTTCAATCACAAGGAAATTGACTGGGAGAACCTGAAGCCACATGGGAGCCCAGAAACTTGGAGGACTAAGATGATGGAGTTGGTCCTGGAAAACCTCATGTACCAACATGTAAGGGACACTACCAGAGAGAGAGGAAAGGGTGAACCAGCAAGACTGAACCATGAGTTGTGCAGATATTGAGGACATCACATATGAAAGACCCCTCGGAGCCAGTGACAATGTGGTTCTAAGCTTCGAATACATAGTTGAGTTACAAGTAGAGAGGGAAGCAGGAAGGGCAGGACGAATGAAACCAAACTACAAGAGAGCGGATAAAACAAGCATGAATAATTTTCAGCACTACGTTCAGTGAGATAGAGAACTGGCAGGGAAGTCAGTAAATGAGATGATGGAATATGTGACAACAATGTGCAAGGAAGCTGAGGAGAGGTTTGTTCCAAAGGGCAACAAATAAGGAGAAAACCAGGATGAGCGCCATTGGTTCCCCCAAAGGTGTAGAGAGGCAAAAACCAAGTGTGCTAGAGAATGAAAGAAGTATAGAAAGCAAAGGACCCAGGAGAATAATGAGAGCAGTCATAGAGCCAGAAATGAATGTGCACCGGTAAGAAGGGAGACCCAACGACAATACGAAAATGACATAGCAGCGAAAGCCAAATCTGACCCGATCCTGTTGAACAGCTACATCAGGAGGAAAACAACAGTCAAGGACCAGGTAATCAGGCTGAGGAAGGAAGGAAGGAGAGGAGATCACAAGAAATAGCCGAGAAGTATGTTAGGAGCTCAATGTGAGGTTCAAAGAAGTGTTAACTGAGGGGACAGATGGGACTCCAGAAAGACGGAGAAGTGGGGTACACAAAGTGTTGGACACAATATATACAACTGAGGAAAAAGTGAAGAGGCTAACAAGCGAGGTAGATACCTCGAAGGCGATGGGGAGGGATAACATCTCTCCATGGGTCCTGAGAGAGGGAGCAGAGGCATTTTGTGTACAACTAGCAACAATCTTCAACACATCTATCGAAACAGGGCGACTACCTGAGATATGGAAGACAGCAAATGTAGTTCCAATTTTTAAAAAAAGGAGACAGACACGAAGCATTAAACTACAGACCAGTGTCACTGACATGTACAGTATGCAAAGTCATGGAGAAGATTATCAGGAGAAGAATGGTGGAGCATCTAGAAATGAATGAGCTTGTCAACGACAATCACCATGGTTTCAGGAATGGGAAATCCTGTGTCACAAACCTGTGACAGGGAGACAGCAGTAAGACAAGAGAGAGAGGGGTGGGTAGATTGCGTTTTCTTGGACTGTAAGGCGTTCGACACAGTTCCACACAAGAGATGAGTGCAAAAGCTAGAGGACCAGGTAGGCATAACAGGGAAGGCAACAAGACTAGTTCCGGAGCTAAGGGCAATGTCCTACGAGGAAAAGTTAAGGGAAATAGACCTGACGACACTGGAGGACAGGAGAGATAGGGGGATATGATAACGACATATAAAATACTGAGAGGGATCGAAAGGTAGACAGAGACAGGATGTTCCAGAGGTGTGATACAGTAACAAGGGGTTACAATTACAAGTTGAAGACTCAGATGAATCACAGGGATGTTAGGAAGTATTTCTTCAGTCACAGAGTTGTCAGAAAGTGGTATAGTCTGTGAAGTGATGTAGTACAGCCAGGATCCATACATAGCTTTTGAAAATAGGTATGATAAAGCTCATGGAGCAGGAAGAGTGGCCTAGTAGCAGCCAGTGAAGAGGCGAGGCCAGGGGCTGTGTCTCGACCTTAGCAGCGACAACTAGGTGAGTACACACACACACACACACACACACACACACACACATGGAGAAGATCATCAGGAGGAGAGTGGTAGAGCACCTGGAAAGAAACAAGTGTATAATTGACAACCAGCACGGTTTCAGGGAAGGAAAATCCTGTGTCACAAACCTACTAGAGTTTTATGACAAGGTGACAGAAGTAAGACAAGAGAGAGAGGGGTGGATCGACTGCATTCTTTTGAACTGCAAGAAGGCCTTCGACAGGAGGTTACTGCAAAAGCTAGAGGATCAGGCACACATAACAGGAAAGGCACTGCAATGGATCAGGGAATACCTGAAAGGGAGGCACCAACGAGTCATAGTACGTGACGAGGTGTCAAAGTGGGCGTCTGTGACAAGCGGGGTTCCACAGGAGTCAGTCCTAGGACCTGTGCTGTTTTTGTTATATGTGAACGACATAACGGAAGGGATAGACTCAGAAGTGTCCTTGTTTGCAGATGATGTGAAGTTAATGAGAAGAATCAAATCGGATGAGGATCAGGCAGGACTACAAAGAGACCTGGACAGGCTACAAGCCTGGTCCAGCAACTGGCTCCTTGAGTTTAACCCTGCCAAATGCAAAGTCATGAAGATTGGGGAAGGGCAAAGAAGACCGCAGACACAATATAGTTTAGATGGCCAAAGACTGCAAACCTCACTCAAGGAAAAAGATCTGGGGGTGAGTATAACACCGAGCATATCTCCTGAGGCGCACATCAATCAGATAACTGCTGCAGTATACGGGTGCCTGGCAAACCTACGGATAGCGTTCCGATACCTCAGTAAGGATTCGTTCAAGACTCTGTATACCATATACGTCAGGCCCATACTGGAGTATGCAGCACAAGTTTGGAATCCACACCTAGTCAAGCACGTCAAGAAACTAGAGAAAGTGCAAAGGTTTGCAACAAGACTAGTCCCAGAGCTACGGGGATTGTCCTACGAAGAAAGGTTGAGGGAAATCGGCCTGACGACACTGGAGGCCAGGAGGGTCAGGGGAGACATGATAACGACATATGAAATACTGCACGGAATAGACAAGGTGGACAAAGACGGAATGTTCCAGAGAAGGGACACAGACACAAGAGGTCACAATTGGAAGTTGAAGACTCAGATGAATCAAAGGAATGTTAGGAAGTATTTCTTGAGTCATAGAGTAGTCAGGCCGTGGAATAGCCTAGAAAGTGACGTAGTGGGGCAGGGAGAGAGAGGACCTAGTAGCAATCAGCGAAGAGGCGGGGCCAGGAGCTATGAATCGACCCCTGCAACCACAAATAGGTGAGTACAAATAGGTGAGTACACACACACTCACACACATACACACACAGAGGTTCAACAAAGTAAGGAAGGTCCCCATCCTGTCTGCCGTGTATCGCGCTCATGCCAGAAAGGATTTAACACGTCTCCTCCTCCATCTTCCCAGTTGTCATATCACCATCACACCGAAATTGCAGAAGGTATATACTCGTCTTTTTTCTTTCTCCTTTCTCAATGGAAGTCTAACATATTTTCGCTTCCCAGTAAAACCAGAATAACGTATATGTTCACACACACACGCACACACACACACATACATACATATATATATATATATATATTTTTTTATTATTATTTTTTTTATTATCACACCGGCCGATTCCCACCAAGGCAGGGTGGCCCGAAAAAGAAAAACTTTCACCATCATTCACTCCATCACTGTCTTGCCAGAAGGGTGCTTTACACTACAGTTTTTAAACTGCAACATTAACACCCCTCCTTCAGAGTGCAGGCACTGTACTTCCCATCTCCAGGACTCAAGTCCGGCCTGCCGGTTTCCCTGAATCCCTTCATAAATGTTACTTTGCTCACACTCCAACAGCACGTCAAGTATTAAAAACCATTTGTCTCCATTCACTCCTATCAAACACGCTCAAGCATGCCTGCTGGAAGTCCAAGCCCCTCGCACACAAAACCTCCTTTACCCCCTCCCTCCAACCCTTCCTAGGCCGACCCCTACCCCGCCTTCCTTCCACTACAGACTGATACACTCTTGAAGTCATTCTGTGGGGTGTCTTGTCTTGGATTATCAAGATCTAATGTCTGCGATTAAGAGAGAGAGAAAGAGGAGGATGTCCAGGCAAGTATGTTCCCACATGACCATTTTCACTGGAGTGAGTGAGGGAGAGAGAGTGGAGGGTACAGGAAGTGCCCCCAGGCACAACAGTGCCCACAGCCAGAAGGACGAATATTCTAGCATTAGAAAAATCCCACAAGCATTGATATTGTAATAGCCTAAACGAAATTAACGTGGCAATAATAAAAAATTCGGTCATATTCCACTATGACCTCAGTAACTTTACATTCATAAATATATTGTCAGTGGTATAGAAGCCACTGACAATTATAGGATAGCCTCCCACGGAACAACGTGTTTATTTAGAGTGACAAAAAAAAAAAACGGTAACATTTAGAGGGAAGACTTCTAAAAGTTATGTAAAGAAAACGGGGTTCATTAAAATAAACTCATTTAAAGATGGAAGCATCTGCAATAACAAGAAAGATGCCCACAGATATTCATCTCACATAATTCTGAGTCAAACTCTGATTCAGTCTTCAGAAACTGCAGGAAAAATAGACCCTAATTCCTCAGTGTGGCACTACATTTAAGACAGTCTAATGTATTCATATATGAGTCCAATTTTACACTGTGTACTGTTGCGTCAACTATAAATGCATTTTAATTTGAACAGCCCATCACTGATATTGCATAATGACTGTCTATCAGATAAACTGTTGTGCCTTTAAGTCCTTTAATTGCTTGATGGATCAGCTTTTGGAATGTGGCAGGCAAGTTCTGCATCCTGAAGGAGGTACAGTATACTGACGATGTCCTCCTGGAATTACAAAGACAGAAAACTCCTTTGCTTTATTTGTTAAAGTTACCTGATAGTAACCTTTAAGGAGGTTTAATTTGAAACCAAAAGGAGCCTTACCCACAAATTCCACTACATCATCCAAACTTGGCAGAGGGTAAACACCCGGTCCGGTGACCTCATTCACCTTACCGTAGTCAGTACACATCCGGAATCCTCCACCAGGCCTCTTAACAAGTATGCACGATTAAGCCCAGGGACTGGATAGCTTCTCCACCAATCCATGTTCTAATAGAAGCGCTACCTCCAGCTATGTTTCATATTGTTTTGAGCAGATTTTAAGTTGGCCTTAGCCAACTGACGGGCCACTTGCAATCTCGAAGAATGAATGTTAAAATGGTATAAAATACCGACAGGTTGTTAGGTAAGACACATATGCAACAGTTAGGTATCCTGCTTCTACCTACTTATCTGTACTCTATTGAAGAAGCCTACTGTGTAGGCGAGACATTTTGAAATAAAGATACCTAACTGTTGCATATATGTCTTACTTAACAATCTCGAAGAAGGATTGTAGAGAGTTTTGCAGGCGTCTTCTCCAATCCATCCTTCCATGAGCACAAGTAGGGGACCACTCACATTGTGCCCCAAAATTAGTTCAAATGGACTGTTCTTTGTTGATTCCTGCAAAGTTTCCCGCATTGTGAACAGCAACAGAGAAAGCAATGCATCCCAGTCTGTAGGAAAATGCATGCAAAAGGTTCACATCATAGTTTTTAAAGTTTAGTGAAACCTTTCAATAGCGCCTTGGGACTGAGGATGATCGGCTGTGGATAGTTGGTGAATAACACCTAGTCTGGTTAAAGCCTCTCTGGATGATTTTGCTGGAAAATTAGTACTCTGATCACCCTGGACAGGTTCTGGAATGCCAAAATAGGAAATAAATTTAATAAGAGGTTTAAATGTGATGAATGGTTTTGATAACCGACAAGTTGAAGAATTGAGACACTTATGCAACACACGGGAATCTTTATTGAAGAAACGTTTCGCCACACAGTGGCTTCATCAGTCCATCACTTCTACTTTGTATTGGACTGATGAAGCCACTGTGTGGCGAAACATTTCTTCAATAAAGATTCCCGTGTGTTGCATAAGTGTCTCAATTCTTCAAGAGGTTTAAGAACGGCCTTAGTATTTATACTACGCATCAGAACTGCTTCCAGATACCTACTAGCTTCATCCTGATTGTGAACAAGTACTGGTTACCTGACTTGGCTTTTGTTAATGATTCCACGCAATCAATAATTAAATCAGCAAATGGTTCTCAATCCATAGGTACGAGATGAAGTGGAGCGGATCTAATGGAATATCCAGGTTTACCCACTTGTTGTCATTCTTTACAGCAACGGATGTCACTATGAACATCTCATCTTATACCTGGCTAATAGATTTTTTTGTTAATATTTTGTAAAGGGTTTTAGTAAGCCCTAAATGTCCTCATAAGGGAGAAATGTGAGTTATATTCAAGACCTGAGACCTGAATTGCTTAGGAACTACCTGTCTATCTAATTTTCATCTTCCTCATACCTCCTTACCAGTGTTGGAATATGCTAATAAACTGCTTTTAATTTCATATTTAACTGGGTGATCTGAATAGGATTTGCTCATAGCAGCTTTAAAAGCGACGGTTAAGGAAGGATCCCATCATTGTTTTTCCTGAGAGGAGAGCCCATCGGGCATGGAGCCACAAAAGTCTGACAATCCTGCGATCACGGAATAGGAATGCTTGATCACTAGATTTACGAGGCTCTGGCCAGTTTCCCTCATAAAATAATTTGTCGAGCCCTAGATCCGAGTCCTCCAAGGATAGGTCAGCATTCTTAACATTCTGGACAGGCACCAACAGTTAGTACCTGACATGCCGGGCTTTGGTTCGTACGTCGGGTTGCATGCGGCCAACACTAATAACCTGGTTGATCAGGCCCTGATCCACCATGAGGTCTGGTCACAGACCGGCCCGTGGGGGCGTTGACTCCCTAAATCCTCTCCAGGTATACTCCAGGCTACCCCTCGGGACATTGCCCAAGTTATGGCTAACATCAGAGAAGAAGCTTCAGTTGTTAATATGGGTTCTGGACAGTTGAATATAGAATATCATTACCAAGCAATAATACAGCATCTTTCATGGGAAATCCTCCAGATACACCTACAGTTAAATATCCTGTATAATACTCACTGACCACATAATTTTTATGCAAAGGGACAGAAATTACAGCTCTCCCAAAAGCTTCTAATAACACAGGAGTTTAATGAGGTCTTCTCAGAAATTGAAAATATTCTCTCTCGTAAAAGGGAACAAGAAACCTCGGTATCCCTGAAGGTGGATACCTCAATGGGATTTCATTCTCATTAAGGGAGGTGTGGCACTTACTGTAGAAAAGTGTCATATATACATCTCTTGCTGGTTTGTTTCAAAGGGAACCTTAATAATTTTCCCCAAAGGCAGGGAACCATTTAACTTTCCATTAGCCGTTAACTACTTTGGGGCAATTAGTCTTTATATGATTAATTTTTTGTCAGTGGAAACAAACTATAGATTCGGGCTTTCTTTCCCTTACTCCCTGTTGACTCTGTAGGTGACGTCGTTCACTATACTGACTTTATGGCTGACGTAGTTGTTCACCTTACTGACTGTGTGGCTGATGCCGCTGTTCATCATACTGTCTTTGTGGGTGACGTCGTTGTTCCACTCCAGCCTCAAACTATGGTCTTCCGTCAGGGATCCGTCTACGACGACCTCTATCCGTTCCAGGCTGCTATAAAAAAAGATTATAAGACCTCTCGGACAAGGAGCAGTTGGCCTCAAATGTGTCAGCAAGCCTGGCTGCCTCTTATGCATTTGCCAATGAATGGTCTTCCAAAAATATCCAAACCTCTGGTCCAATTGACTCAAGCAGATTATCTATTAAAACAATTTGCACTAAGTCTCTAAAATTAGTGACAACACTGAACTTGTACCACTTTGTGAAATTCTTAGATTGCTCACGAACAGTCTACATGAGACTGACCCAAATGAAGCTTGTGCAGTTTAAATTCTCTCCTATATCTGTCGGAATACAGTGATATGCGCCAAGAACAGTTGCTTTATTAACATTGTAATTAGCGAAGTCCTCATCATTTAAACCAGCTAAACTCCTGTGCTTTGCCGTACAACACTGTATGCACAAGTACCGCCCAGTGCTCCACTGGCCACCTAAATGCGTGACCCTGATTTTCGAAAGGCACGAAAAATTGTTCAAGCTTAGAATAAAAAACCGAAGCACTAATGGCACCGATTTTCGAACACTAAATTTATCAATTACATTATTCTGAAACTGCCTCCTCACCTTCTCTCTGTCAAACTCCTTGGCGAATGCGCATTGTTCCCTGGTTATCTCAAGGTTGAGTTTGGCCATCTCAAGCGCCAGTGAAGCTGACATGCCCTGAGACAAACACGATTCACCACCTGTTTCCCATATTACGAAGGAACTGAAGCGGAGATTAATAGCCCCCGTAGCAGCAGAAACATCAGTTTGGTACGCCATGTTACTCGCTTCGCTCTTTAATTTGTTGGGATTACTTTCAAGAAGCTGTGCAGCAGTAAGTGTTCGTTGATACTCTATGCCAATAGAACTAGAAATTGGCTAACAGTGCTGTAGAAATAGTCTGAGCAAATTTCGTAGGGTTTACTCAGACACTAGTCACCTAACACGCATCAATGGCATAACTCACTATAACAAAACGCTGTCTGCAATACGCTTAACACGACGCGTATTGCAGATATCGAATGCGATACGAACAACAATGTGAACGATACTAAGGCCAGCTTCCGAACTGGCCTTAGTATCGTGTCTGGGTATACCTACAGTTGCTTCTCGCTCGCTTTATCTCAACCACTTCTGGTCTCATTCTCATACCATTGGAATGTACACTGATGGCTCTAAATCCTCGGACAGTGTAGAGTTTGCTGTAGTGTTCCTGGACACCAATGTGCGAGGTCATTTATTAGACTCAGCTAGCATTTTTACAGTTGAACTGTATGCAATTCTCGTAATTATCGATATTGCGTCTATGTCTACCTTAACGTCTGTAGTACTCTCAGACTCGTTTAGTACTTCGAGAGCTATTAAAAAAACTGATTAGCCTCATCCCTTAATTCTTCAAATGCAACTTTGGTTGTGCCGCATTTCTAGAAAAAACAAAAAAACAAAAACAAAGAAATCGTTTTCTGCTGTGTCCCTGGACATGTTGATGTTCAGGGTAACGAGCAGGCAGACTCTGCTGTGTCCCTGGACATGCTGATGTTCAGGGTAACGAGCAGGCAGACTCTGCTGTGTCCCTGGTCATGTTGATGTTCAGGGTAACGAGCAGGCAGACTCTGCTGTGTCCCTGGACATGTTGATGTTCTGGACATGCTGATGTTCAGGGTAATGTTCAGGGTAACGAGCAGGCAGACTCTGCTGTGTCCCTGGACATGCTGATGTTCAGGGTAACGAGCAGGCAGACTCTGCTGTGTCCCTGGACATGCTGATGTTCAGGGTAACGAGCAGGCAGACTCTGCTGTGTCCCTGGACATGCTGATGTTCAGGGTAACGAGCAGGCAGACTCTGCTGTGTCCCTGGACATGCTGATGTTCAGGGTAACGAGCAGGCAGACTCTGCTGTGTCCCTGGACATGCTGATGTTCAGGGTAACGAGCAGGCAGACTCTGCTGTGTCCCTGGACATGTTGATGTTCAGGGTAACGAGCAGGCAGACTCTGCTGTGTCCCTGGACATGCTGATGTTCAGGGTAACGAGCAGGCAGACTCTGCTGTGTCCCTGGACATGCTGATGTTCAGGGTAACGAGCAAGCAGATTCTGCTGTGTCCGTGGTCATGCTGATGTTCAGGGTGGACTCTGCTGTATTCCTGATCTGATGTTCAGCTGTGTCCCTGGAACGTTCAGGGTAACGAGCAGGCACTCTGCTGATTCTGATCTGTCAGGGTAACGAGCAGGCAGACTCGTGGTGGACATGTTCAGGGTAACGAGCAGGCAGATGTCCCTTCATGTTCAGTAACGAGCAGGCAGACTCTGCTGTGTCCCTGGACATGCTGTTCATCACTCTGCTGTGTCCCTGGACATGCTGATGTTCAGGGTAACGAGCAAGCAGATTCTGCTGTGTCCGTGGTCATGCTGATGTTCAGAGTAACGAGCAGGCAGACTGTGCTGTGTCCCTGATCATGTTGATGTTCAGGGTAACGAGCAAGCAGATTCTGCTGTGTCCGTGGTCATGCTGATATTCAGAGTAACGAGCAGGCAGACTCTGCTGTGTCCCTGGTCATGCTGATGTTCAGGGTAACGAGCAGGCAGACTCTGCTGTGCGGTCTGCAGTACATGACCTCTCAGTTTCATATATGAGTATTCCATTATTATGCTATTTTGCTGTAATCTCTAACCACCTTCGCAGCAGCCGGCAACAACGTTGTTCTGATATGACTCATAACAAATTATATCCTATCAAGCCAAATTTAGGTTTTTGGTCTTCTTATCATCAATGCCGAGGTTGGGAGACTAAGCTCTCACATCTTCGCATCGGGCACACCTGTCTCACCCACGGGTGTCTTATGGAGAGCCGCCCTGTTCCACTCTGTGAGAATCGTCAGGTTCCAGTTTCAATTTGCCATATTTTATTGGATTGTCCTGTCTACCAATGAGCACGCAGAATTTACTTCCGACGTCGTCACCGCTCTAACATCCTTACTATATCTTCCATCCTCGCTGGCGGCCCCAACTTTGACTCAGATTCCCTCTTCGACTTTTTGACAACAACCGATTTATTAAACAAACTTCGAAATTACTTCCCTTAGCACCCCTCACAGCTCTTTCTAGCTTTAGCTCTGCTACCCTCTACACCCCTGCTGCCCTGTGATCCAACAACACCCCCTACCCTGCAGCACTGTAACACTAGTTGGTTTAAATAACAAAATGGCACAATACCGCGACTGGAACGATACACAAATAACCCGCACATAAAAGAGAGAAGCTTACGACGACGTTTCGGTTTCGTCGTAAGCTTCTCTCTTTTATGTGCGGGTTATTTGTGTATAGTTGGTTTAGTTACCTAAGGTTAGTCAGGAAACAGGACAAGTATTTCCTGATGATGACCCGCCATTGGAGCTTTTGGTCATCCGACAGAGGCCTTCCACTGGCTTACTGGTCCACTCGTCTAAAAATTGATGGTTTATTTTTATAACCTTTGTTAATAGTGAGTTTAGTGATTAATAATAATAATCAGAGATAAGATCAGAGGACTCACAGGTAAGGACCCACTAGGGGCGAGGGGCAAGTGGGGACAGGGCGAAGCATAGTCGGTGAGAGGAATGTCTTGAGTCGAAGAGAGAAGTCAGGACTAGACCCAATAATAATAATAATAATAATAATAATAATAATAATAATAATAATTTATTATTATTATTAAAGATTAGCCGGTATTCTCCCGGCCCGGGCCTTTTCCAAGTGGTGGCCCGGCCTTGGCTCCCTCTTTAGGGAGTGTCTGAGACCTAAGTCTCCCATGGGAGGAGGCACAAGTACCTCCTCATCTTTGGGACCAACTGTCCCCAGGCCTAGCCACAAGCTAGGCCTCTCTGGTCTGCCATCCCCGCCCCAAGGGGGCAAATGGGAATGACAAGTCTTATGAGCTAAAGGCTCGGGCTCAGGCACCTACCCTACCCTAGAAGGGTTAGGCATGGTGTCGATCACTAGACCCAATAATAATAAGTTAGTTAAAGATTAGCCGGTATTCTCCCGGCCCGGGCCTTTTCCAAGTGGTGGCCCGGCCTTGGCTCCCTCTTTAGAGAGTGTCTGAGACCTAAGTCTCCCATGGGAGGAGGCACAAGTACCTCCTCATCTTTGGGATCAACTGTCCCAAGGCCTAGCCACAAGCTAGGCCTCTCTGGTCTGCCATCCCCGCCCCAAGGGGGCAAATGGGAATGACAGTCTTATGAGCTAAAGGCTCGGGCTCAGGCACCTACCCTACCCTAGAAGGGTTAGGCATGGTGTCGATGCAATAATAATAATAATAATAATAATAATAATAATAATATTAATAATGTATATATAAAGAAATAGTAATTTTATGTAAAATCAATTTGAAAAAACGAAATCAACAGAAATTTACTATTACACAGACATTCAAGATTTTGTAGAAAAAATTCTAAAGAGAAGTATTAATATTAATATTAATATTAACATTAACCTTAATATTAATATTAAAATTAATATTAATGTTAATATTAATACTAATATTGCTGAAAAACTATTACACCTTTAAGGATCAATTTATATTTCTTCAATGAAAACTAAAATAAATTGTTAACAATGAAGAGCTGAATTTATTTCTCCAAATTATCAACCTCAGGCTTGCAGTTTTCTCTATATCAACCTCAGGCTTGCAGGTCTTTCTATGTCAACCTCTGGCTTGCAGTTTTCTCTATATCAACCTCAGGCTTGCAGTTTTCTCTATATCAACCTCAGGCTTGCAGGTCTTTCTATGTCAACCTCTGGCTTGCAGGTCTTTCTATGTCAACCTCAGGCTTGCAGTTTTCTCTATATCAAGCTCAGGCTTGCAGGTCTTTCTATGTCAACCTCTGGCTTGCAGGTCTTTCTATGTCAACCTCTGGCTTGCAGTTTTCTCTATATCAAGCTCAGGCTTGCAGGTCTTTCTATGTCAACCTCTGGCTTGCAGGTCTTTCTATGTCAACCTCAGGCTTGCAGTTTTCTCTATATTAACCTCAGGCTTGCAGGTCTCTCTATATCAACCTCAGGCTTGCAGTTTTCTCTATATCAACCTCAGGCTTGCAGGTCTTTCTATGTCAACCTCTGGCTTGCAGTTTTCTCTATATCAACCTCAGGCTTGCAGGTCTCTCTATATCAACCTCAGGCTTGCAGTTTTCTCTATATCAACCTCAGGCTTGCAGGTCTTTCTATGTCAACCTCTGGCTTGCAGTTTTCTCTATATCAACCTCAGGCTTGCAGGTCTTTCTATGTCAACCTCAGGCTTGCAGTTTTCTCTATATCAACCTCAGGCTTGCAGGTCTTTCTATGTCAACCTCTGGCTTGCAGTTTTCTCTATATCAACCTCAGGCTTGCAGGTCTCTCTATATCAACCTCAGGCTTGCAGGTCCCTCTATATCAACCTCAGGCTTGCAGGTCTTTCTATGTCAACCTCTGGCTTGCAGTTTTCTCTATATCAACCTTAGGCTTGGAGTTCTCCCTATATCAACCTCTGGCTGCAGTTCTTTCTATATCAACCTCAGGCTTGCAGGTCTTTCTATGTCAACCTCTGGCTTGCAATTTTCTCTATATCAACCTCATTATTCGCTGCCTGGATGAGGTAGAGTGCGGTCGTGCTTTGCACCCCTCTACTGTTTTCCCAGACGAGCTACTCACTCAGTCAACAATATGGCGCCAGGTGTGCGCAGGAGAGTGAATACTGTGGGCATTGAACTCATTAGTGGGGCTTTAACGCCTACGTCAGTCGATGTGTTATTGCCCAAAATTATAAGAGAGACATACAGCATCAGAGACGCGGATTTGTATGGAGTGGCACTGAATGGTGTATATAGAATTTTCGTGAAAGTGCTAACTGCTCAAGTATACGAGGCTTTGGTGGATCGTTACCAAGATGTCAGCATTAACGTAACACCGGCAGTGAGGGTCAAGTTGGCGGATGTATCACGACATTATTCGTGGGTCAAGCTCCGCAACGTGCCTTTTGAAGCTGATGAGGTAGATATTCGAAATGTTTTCAAACGTTATGGAACTGTATATCTGGCCCAACCTGGCAAATGGATAAAAGGAGCTTACACAGGATTTCCTGAGGGTTCTTTTAATCTCAAGATAACGCTAAGGCATCCTATACCCTCGTGTGTATATCTCGAGGAGTTTAGAACCCAGGTTGTTAGGTAAGACACATATGCAACAGTTAGGTATCTTTATTTCGAAACGTTTCGCCTACACAGTAGGCTTCTTCAGTCGAGTACAGAAAAGTTGATAGAAGCAGAAGATACTTGAAGACGATGTAATCAGTCCATCACCCTTAAAGTTTTGAGGTGGTCAGTCCCTCAGTCTGGAGAAGAGCATTGTTCCGTTGTCTGAAACAATATGAAGTTGAAGTGACAGGATGGAGCCTTTATATAGTGCCAGGAGGTGAGACGTAGGTTGCTTTGGGAGGGCAGGTCCGTCTCAAACCCAGCCGTTCTCACTAGTAGAGGTCGAAGTTGATGGTCTGTACCAAGATACCCTTGTGTTGCAGTGTCTGACAGAATGAACATTAAAATGGTATAAAATACCGACAGATTGTTAGGTAAGACACATATGCAACAGTTAGGTATCTTTATTTCGAAACGTTTCGCCTACACAGTAGGCTTCTTCAGTCGAGTACAGAAAAGTTGATAGAAGCAGAAGATACTTGAAGACGATGTAATCAGTCCATCACCCTTAAAGTTTTGAGGTGGTCAGTCCCTCAGTCTGGAGAAGAGCATTGTTCCGTTGTCTGAAACAATATGAAGTTGAAGTGACAGGATGGAGCCTTTATATAGTGCCAGGAGGTGAGACGTAGGTTGCTTTGGGAGGGCAGGTCCCTCTCAAACCCAGCCGTTCTCACTAGTAGAGGTCGAAGTTGATGGTCTGTACCAAGATACCCTTGTGTTGCAGTGTCTGACAGAATGAACATTAAAATGGTATAAAATACCGACAGATTGTTAGGTAAGACACATATGCAACAGTTAGGTATCTTTATTTCGAAACGTTTCGCCTACACAGTAGGCTTCTTCAGTCGAGTACAGAAAAGTTGATAGAAGCAGAAGATACTTGAAGACGATGTAATCAGTCCATCACCCTTAAAGTTTTGAGGTGGTCAGTCCCTCAGTCTGGAGAAGAGCATTGTTCCGTTGTCTGAAACAATATGAAGTTGAAGTGACAGGATGGAGCCTTTATATAGTGCCAGGAGGTGAGACGTAGGTTGCTTTGGGAGGGCAGGTCCGTCTCAAACCCAGCCGTTCTCACTAGTAGAGGTCGAAGTTGATGGTCTGTACCAAGATACCCTTGTGTTGCAGTGTCTGACAGAATGAACATTAAAATGGTATAAAATACCGACAGATTGTTAGGTAAGACACATATGCAACAGTTAGGTATCTTTATTTCGAAACGTTTCGCCTACACAGTAGGCTTCTTCAGTCGAGTACAGAAAAGTTGATAGAAGCAGAAGATACTTGAAGACGATGTAATCAGTCCATCACCCTTAAAGTTTTGAGGTGGTCAGTCCCTCAGTCTGGAGAAGAGCATTGTTCCGTTGTCTGAAACAATATGAAGTTGAAGTGACAGGATGGAGCCTTTATATAGTGCCAGGAGGTGAGACGTAGGTTGCTTTGGGAGGGCAGGTCCCTCTCAAACCCAGCCGTTCTCACTAGTAGAGGTCGAAGTTGATGGTCTGTACCAAGATACCCTTGTGTTGCAGTGTCTGACAGAATGAACATTAAAATGGTATAAAATACCGACAGATTGTTAGGTAAGACACATATGCAACAGTTAGGTATCTTTATTTCGAAACGTTTCGCCTACACAGTAGGCTTCTTCAGTCGAGTACAGAGAAGTTGATAGAAGCAGAAGATACTTGAAGACGATGTAATCAGTCCATCACCCTTAAAGTTTTGAGGTGGTCAGTCCCTCAGTCTGGAGAAGAGCATTGTTCCGTTGTCTGAAACAATATGAAGTTGAAGTGACAGGATGGAGCCTTTATATAGTGCCAGGAGGTGAGACGTAGGTTGCTTTGGGAGGGCAGGTCCGTCTCAAACCCAGCCGTTCTCACTAGTAGAGGTCGAAGTTGATGGTCTGTACCAAGATACCCTTGTGTTGCAGTGTCTGACAGAATGAACATTAAAATGGTATAAAATACCGACAGATTGTTAGGTAAGACACATATGCAACAGTTAGGTATCTTTATTTCGAAACGTTTCGCCTACACAGTAGGCTTCTTCAGTCGAGTACAGAAAAGTTGATAGAAGCAGAAGATACTTGAAGACGATGTAATCAGTCCATCACCCTTAAAGTTTTGAGGTGGTCAGTCCCTCAGTCTGGAGAAGAGCATTGTTCCGTTGTCTGAAACAATATGAAGTTGAAGTGACAGGATGGAGCCTTTATATAGTGCCAGGAGGTGAGACGTAGGTTGCTTTGGGAGGGCAGGTCCGTCTCAAACCCAGCCGTTCTCACTAGTAGAGGTCGAAGTTGATGGTCTGTACCAAGATACCCTTGTGTTGCAGTGTCTGACAGAATGAACATTAAAATGGTATAAAATACCGACAGATTGTTAGGTAAGACACATATGCAACAGTTAGGTATCTTTATTTCGAAACGTTTCGCCTACACAGTAGGCTTCTTCAGTCGAGTACAGAAAAGTTGATAGAAGCAGAAGATACTTGAAGACGATGTAATCAGTCCATCACCCTTAAAGTTTTGAGGTGGTCAGTCCCTCAGTCTGGAGAAGAGCATTGTTCCGTTGTCTATCAACTTTTCTGTACTCGACTGAAGAAGCCTACTGTGTAGGCGAAACGTTTCGAAATAAAGATACCTAACTGTTGCATATGTGTCTTACCTAACAATCTGTCGGTATTTTATACCATTTTAATGTTCATTCTGTCAGACACTGCAACACAAGGGTATCTTGGTACAGACCATCAACTTCGACCTCTACTAGTGAGAACGGCTGGGTTTGAGAGGGACCTGCCCTCCCAAAGCAACCTACGTCTCACCTCCTGGCACTATATAAAGGCTCCATCCTGTCACTTCAACTTCATATTGTTTCAGACAACGGAACAATGCTCTTCTCCAGACTGAGGGACTGACCACCTCAAAACTTTAAGGGTGATGGACTGATTACATCGTCTTCAAGTATCTTCTGCTTCTATCAACTTTTCTGTACTCGACTGAAGAAGCCTACTGTGTAGGCGAAACGTTTCGAAATAAAGATACCTAACTGTTGCATATGTGTCTTACCTAACAATCTGTCGGTATTTTATACCATTTTAATTTTCATTCTGTCAGACACTGCAACACAAGGGTATCTTGGTACAGACCATCAACTTCGACCTCTACTAGTGAGAACGGCTGGGTTTGAGAGGGACCTGCCCTCCCAAAGCAACCTACGTCTCACCTCCTGGCACTATATAAAGGCTCCATCCTGTCACTTCAACTTCATATTGTTTCAGACAATGGAACAATGCTCTTCTCCAGACTGAGGGACTGACCATCTCAAAACTTTAAGGGTGATGGACTGATTACATCGTCTTCAAGTATCTTCTGCTTCTATCAACTTTTCTGTACTCGACTGAAGAAGCCTACTGTGTAGGCGAAACGTTTCGAAATAAAGATACCTAACTGTTGCATATGTGTCTTACCTAACAATCTGTCGGTATTTTATACCATTTTAATGTTCATTAGAACCCAGGTAATGGTAGCGTATGCGGGGCAGAGACGTACGTGCCGACTGTGTGGCGAATATGACCATATGGCGGCAGACTGTGGCAAGTGGAGTATGGCTCCTGGGCCGGCAAGGGGCGGAGCACCTGCGCATGAGAAACCGATGCCTAAGGAAGAACGGGGGCAAGGAGGAGGGCGTGGTCACATGTGGAGTGAAGAGGTGGTGGCTCCTCCTGTGGAATCGGAAGAAGTGGTGATCCATGAATCACCTGGCCCATCAACAGTACAGTTGTCAAGTGAGGAGGTGCAGGAGGGCGCAGCAGTGAAAGCTATTGAGGAGGAGTTGGAGACGGTGATACTGGCTATATTACAGTCTACGGAGGTGGAGAGTTACAGCGAGCAGGAACCTGGCATCAGGGTAGAAGGTGTGTGCGGGGGGGGGGAGGATCAGGTGGCACCTGTGATGGACAGTGCGAGTGCCATAGAAGGACATGGAGGCGGATTAAGGGTGGTAGAGGTGGAAGTCCATTGTGCAGGCTCCCAGGACTCAGATATGGAAACTGAGGGAGCTACAAGGAAAAGGGCAGCAGCGTCAGATTCGGACGATGTTCTGACGCCGGCGCATAGGCCAGGGAAAAAGACACGGGGTTATGGTACCCAGAGTGACTCTACGAGAGGGCAACAACAGAAGGGGGGGGATGGTTGGGAAGGAGGGTGGAGTATGTGGCAAAGGCAAAGTTCAGGGGAATGGTCTGAAAGGGAAGCGTCTTGACATGAGGCGGGGAGGGAAACCTTAAACTGGCCTCAGGTGTGTAACAATAAATATTAATGGTCTGTGTGATGGTGTTAAACGTGAGTGCTTCAGGATGTTTTTGAATAGGTACAAGGTTGACGTAGCTTTTGTGCAGGAGCACAAATTTAAGCTTGGTCGTGAATTAGTGGTGCCTGGGTATCAGGCTTATGTGTTGCCGTCTGAGCGTTTAAAAGGAGGAGTGGGTGTGTTGATCAGGGAGGCGAGCCCGTTTGTATTGCATAGGAAAGAGGGGGGAGGGGGGAGAGTATTACGTGTGGAAGGATGGTGGATGGGAGAGAGAGTGGCGTTTGTGTGTGTGTATGCCCCAGCAGAAAGTGACGTGAAAGTAAAGATGGATTATGTGCGGGAGGAGCTCGTGTACTGCCTACGCACATTACCGTCTGTGGCGATTGTGGAGGGGGGGGGGATTGGAATTGTGTAGTTAAGAGGGCAGACGTGGAACCCAGAGGAGCGGGATATTTTTCCTCAGTCTTGGGGGCCTGCTTAGAGATCTTCAGTTACGTGATGCTTTCGGCGGAGGTCTGTGGGAGGTGGAACATACGTTTATAAGACGGGGATATGCGGCTCGTTTGGACAGGTTATATTTATCTCAGAGGGTTTTGGTAGAGTCTTTTAAAACTATTGAGATGGTGTCTTCCGATCATAGGGCGGTATTAATGGAGGTGGGATGGGATGCTTTGGCTCGTAGGCAGGGAAGTTATTGGAAACTGAACACGATGGTTTTGGGGGATAGGGAGGGAATGGAAGGTTTTGCAATATTTTGGGAACAGCTCTGTGCAGACAGAAGGACTGGGGAAGATGTGGTAGGATGGTGGGATAGTGTGGCTAAGTTAAGAATACGTCAATTTTATGTGAGGGAGGGCAAACGCATCAATCAACTGCGGTATGGTTTGTCAAATTATTTAGAATCTAGATTACGGGATTGTTACGAGGGGGGGGAGCGGTGGCCGGGGTGTACCCGGTGGAGGATATACACATGTTGAAGGACAGGATAAGGGATTTGCAAGTAGAACGTTTTGCAGCCGTACGGGTACAGGCGGGGTTGGACGAAGTACTCTGGGGCGACAAGCCATCGGCTTGTGTGCTGCGAGGACAGAAGGTACGACAGCGAACGACTACAATACCGGGTTTGCAAGTCATTTCTTCGGTGGGGGGTTTTAGAGAGGGTCAGGTATTATGGGAAACCAAGGGGATGAGTGCATATGCAGATAGATGGTTTGAGGAATACGGGAAAAGTAGTGGGGTGGATGGTGAGGTTCTTGGGAAGGTATGTGAGTATGTGCCGTGCAAACTGGGGAGGAGTGATCGGGAGGCACTGGGTGGGGTCATTGAGGAGGAGGAAATATGGAGAGCCCTTATGGACATGAGGAAGGGAAAGGCACCCAGGATCGATGGTTTACCTAGCGAATTTTATGTACAGCACTGGGGTCTGCTTAGGGGTTTCCTAGTAAGGTTAATGAATGCCATGAAAGAAGGAGGTAAGTTGGGAGAATCTCAGGCAACGGCGGTGGTGGTGTTGGTCCCGAAGGGTAAACAGCAGAGTACCCTTCGGGATTGCCGAGTCATTTCGTTGCTTTGTGCTGATTATAAATTGTTTGCAAAAATTCTTGGGAATCGGCTTAAATGTGTTGTGGGGAGGGTCGTGTTTAAGTCTCAGTTTGGGTTACCTGGTAGGTCAATGGGCGAGGGCCACGGGATTATAGAGGGGTTCCTGGAGGACATGGAAAGGGAAAGAGGGGCGTAGGTGGCGTTGGATTGGCAAGGGGCTTATGACAGGGTGGAAAGAAAGGCTTTGAGGGACATTCTCCTACGACAGGGGTTTGGCGAAGAAATAGTGGGGTGGGTGAATACGTTGTACTCAAACGCGAAGGTAAGGGTACAAATCAATGGGTGTGTGGGGGAGGGAGTCAACATGGAGCGGGGTCTTCGGCAAGGATGTCCATTATCACAACTATTGTTTGCATGTGTTCAGGATCCCTTTTATAGGATGGTGGAGGATCGTCTAAGGATAGGGGGGGGATGGTGAGCAGAAGCCTTGGCCTGGTTTGGTGGGCTATGTTGATGATACCACTGTTTTGGTAAGTGAGGAGACACGGTTAGGACTTTTGGGGGAAGTTGTACACAATTTTGGGAGAGCTACTGGGATGAAGGTAAATCTGGAAAAGTCAATGATCATTGGGCTGGGACAGTGGGCAGAGAGATTAGGTTGGGGATGTGATGTTGAGCAGCGGAGGACCGGGAGTCTGAAGATCTGCGGTGTTATGTATGAGGCTGACCTGAGTGCTGCCAGGGTTAACAATTCGAATAGGATGGTGGAACAGGTGCAGCGACGTTTGGGAATGCTGCGACCTCACCATTTAACCCTTAGGCAACGTGCAATTGTCATCAATGTATTACTATATAGTAAAGTCTGGTTTGTTTCGGCTGTGATGCCGTTAACAGGAACGGCGATCACGAGTATTCTTAGAATGGTGTTCAAATTTTTGTGGGGTTCAGGGTGCAACTGGTTGCGAAGGGAGGTAGTGACATTGCCGGTATGTAGGGGAGGGTTGGGTTTGTTGGACTTGAGAAAGCGCGTGAAATGTGTGTTTATTAAGAGGGAAGTGATGAGTGCAGGTGCATGGAGGGAGGGTCAGCTAGATAAGGTACATGCTCACCTGAGGAAATGGTATGGAGGGGCGGAAATGAAGGAATGTGAAACAGTGTTACGTGCCTTAATGTTAGCCAGGGAACCGGGAAAAGTAAAGGTGGGAACTTTGTGTAAATCGTTAGAGGGATATGTAGTGGCGCCGGTTGAAGGGATCTACCCCATGTATGCATGGGATGTAATATGGCGAAGATTTAGTAAATTAAGGATACGACCTAAGACGCGTGAGGTTATGTATCGTTTCCTGCATGGGATTTTGCCAACGGGAGCGATGCTCCGAGATAGGAGGGTTATCGAGGGTGGGGCGTGTGGCAGATGCAGTGGGGAAGAGACTGCGTATCATGTTGTCTATTTTTGTGAAGGATTGGAGGGCATCAGGGTATGGATGAGTAAGGTAGTTGTGAGGGTGGGGGGTCAAGGTGTGTCAGTATTGCGAGCGTTGAGTCTTGATATGAGTGGTGTGGATGAGAGTGTGGTAAGGGGTTTAGAATATGTAATCGTGGACTACATATATGTTTTATGGGGTATGAGGGGGAAGGTGGGTGGGGATGTGATGAGAAGGACTTTGGCGGCGACGTTTTATTGAACTTTGTGTCGCAATAGAGACATTTTTGGGAAAAGGTGGGAAGAGTTTTTTGCTGAGGGTTATAGAGGACTAACATTAGGGAATTTTTTGGCATTATAAGGGGCTTTAACTGCCGGGGTGAGTAGGTTGGTAAAGGGGGGGGGGTCAGGGGTATTCAACGGGCTCACCTCCTTGGGTGTGCAGTGATGGGTGGTTGGGTGTGATTGGAGGTACTCGTGTGTGACTAGATGAGAGGTTGCGAAAGATTAGTTTCGCTTAGTTCCCTTGATGGGGAAGGTGTTAAGAGCAGATAAATATATAACATTTATAAATATATAACCTATAAATTATATAACGTGTATATTTCTTTGGTAGCGTATTATGTTCCGCTTGTACTTGAGAGGGTATTCCTTTCATTATGTTCCTTGAAGCACTGAGTTGTTTTTGCCTTTTCTGTAACGTGTTCTAGCATCAGTTTGACGTAATTACCTATTATTGTTATTCTTATTTAAGGTATTGTAATTTTGGTAGTCCTGTACCATTCATGGTAGTCCTGTACCTTTCATGGTAGTCCTGTACCATTCATGGTAGTCCTGTACCATTCATGGTTGTAAATAATGTTACCTCAAGTGACATGTGTCATAATAATCCTAAATCGAGGATAATTAATGTCATGATTATTCAGGTTGGTGATGGGGTTAGTTTTCAATGTGTGTGTGTGAGTGGGGGGGATGATGGGTCACCTGTGTTGTGTGAGTGGGGGGGAGGGATGATGGGTCACCTACTCCAAGGTTGAGGGATTGATTACCTCATCTTCTGTATATAGTCCTACTGTCTGCAAGTTATGTCCTAGAATTTGTATTGATAAAGCCACTGGATGGCGAAACGTCTACAATAAAGATACCCAGATGTTTCACATGTGTCTTAATTTCATCTTGTCGGTATTATATACCATTCTTGCACAGTTCTCTCTATATCAACTTCAGGCTTGCAGAACTCTCTGTATCAAGCTCAGGCTTCCAGTTCTCTCTATATCAACCTCAGGCTTGCAGTTCTCTCTATATCAACCTCAGGCTTGCAGTTCTCTCTATATCAACCTCAGGCTTGCAGGTCTCTCTATATCAACCTCATGCTTGCAGGTGTCTCTATATCAAGCTCAGGCTTGCAGTTCTCTCTATATCAACCTCAGGCTTGCAGGTCTCTCTATATCAACCTCAGGCTGGCAGGTATCTCCATATCAACCTCTGGCTGCAGTTCTCTCTAAATCATCCTCAGGCTTGCAGAACTCTCTATATCAACCTCAGGCTTTCAGTTCTCTCTATATCAACCTCAGGCTTGCAGGTCTCTCTATATCAACCTCTGGCTGCAGTTCCCTCTAAATCATGCTCAGGCTTGCAGTTCTCTCTATATCAACCTCTGGCTGCAGTTCTCTCTAAATCATGCTCAGGCTTGCAGGTCTCTCTATATCAACCTCAGGCTTGCAGGTCTCTCTATATCAACCTCAGGCTTGCAGAACTCTCTATATCAACCTCAGGCTTGCAGGTCTCTCTATATCAACCTCAGGCTTGCAGAACTCTCTATATCAACCTCAGGCTTGCAGGTCTCTCTATATCAACCTCAGACTTGTTGGTCTCTCTATATCAACCTCAGGCTTGCATGTCTCTCTATATCAACCTCAGGCTTGCAGGTCTCTCCATATCAACCTCAGGCTTGCAGGTCTCTCTATATTAACCTCAGGCTTGCAGGTCTCTCTATATCAACCTCAGGTTTGCAGGTCTCTCTATATCAACCTCAGGCTTGCAGAACTCTCTATATCAACCTCAGGCTCGCAGTTCTCTCTATATCAATCTCAGGCTTGCAGTTCTCTCTATATCAACCTCTGGCTTGCAGGTCTCTCTACATCAGCATCAGGTTTGCAGGTCTCTCTATATCAACCTCAGGCTTGCAGAACTCTCTACATCAACCTCAGGATTGCAGGTCTCTCTGTATCAACCTCAGGCTTGCAGAACTCTCTACATCAACCTCAGGCTTGCAGGTCTCTCTATATCAACCTCAGACTTGCAGGTCTCTCTATATCAACCTCAGGCTTGCAGTTTTCTCTATATCAACCTCTGGCTTGCAGTTCTCTCTATGTCAACCTCAGGCTTGTAGGTCTCTCTATATCAACCTCAGGCTTGCAGTTTTCTCTATATCAACCTCTGGCTTGCAGTTCTCTCTATATCAACCTCAGGTTTGCACGTCTCTTTATATCAACCTCTGGCTTGCAGGTCTATTTATATAAACCTCTTGTTTGCAGGTCTGTTTATATAAGGCTCTGGCTTGCAGGTCTCTTTATATCAACCTCTGGCTTACAGGTCTCTTTATATCAACCTCTTGTTTGCAGGTCTGTTTATATAAACCTCTGACTTTCAGGTCTCTTTTATCAACCTCTTGTTTGCAGGTCTCTTTATATCAACCTCTGGCTGCAGTTTTCTGTATATCAATCTCTGGCTGCAGTTTTATCTATGTCAACCTTTGGCTTGCAGGTCTATTTATATAAACCTCAGGTTTGCAGGTCGCTTTACATCAACCTCTGGCTTGCAAGTCTCTTTATATCAACCTCTGGCTTACAGATCTCTTTATATCAATTTCTGGCTTGCAGGTCTCTTTATATCAACCTCTTGTTTGTAGGTCTCTTTATATAAACCTCAGGTTTGCAGGTCTCTTTATATAAACCTCAGGTTTGCAGGTCTCTTTATATAAACCTCAGGTTTGCAGGTCTCTTTATATAAACCTCAGGTTTGCAGGTCTCTTTATATAAACCTCTGGCTTGCAGGTCTCTTTATATCAACCTCTGGCTTGCAGGTCTCTTTATATCAACCTCTGGCTTGCAGGTCTCTTTATATCAACTTCTGGCTTGCAGATCTCTTTATATCAACCTCTGGCTTACAGATCTCTTTATATCAACCTCTGGCTTGCAGGTCTCTTTATATCAACGTCTGGCTTGCAGGTCTTTTTATATCAACCTCTGGCTTGCAGGTCTCTTTATATCAACCTCTGGCTTGCAGGTCTCTTTATATCAACCTCTGGCTTGCAGGTCTCTTTATATCAACCTCTGGCTTGCAGGTCTCTTTATATCAACCTCTGGCTTGCAGGTCTCTTTATATCTACGTCTGGCTTGCAGGTCTCTTTATATCAACCTCTGGCTTGCAGGTCTCTTTATATCAACCTCTGGCTTGCAGGTCTCTTTATATCAACCTCTGGCTTGCAGGTCTCTTTATATCTACGTCTGGCTTGCAGGTCTCTTTATATCAACCTCTGGCTTACAGATCTCTTTATATCAACCTCTGGCTTGCAAGTCTCTTTATATCAACCTCTGGCTTGCAGGTCTCTTTATATCAACCTCTGGCTTGCAGGTCTCTTTATATCAACCTCTGGCTTGCAGGTCTCTTTATATCTACGTCTGGCTTGCAGGTCTCTTTATATCAACCTCTGGCTTGCAGGTCTCTTTATATCAACCTCTGGCTTGCAGGTCTCTTTATATCTACGTCTGGCTTGCAGGTCTCTTTATATCAACCTCTGGCTTGCAGGTCTCTTTATATCAACGTCTGGCTTGCAGGTCTCTTTATATCAACCTCTGGCTTGCAAGTCTCTTTATATCAACCTCTGGCTTGCAAGTCTCTTTATATCAACCTCTGGCTTGCAGATCTCTTTATATCAACCTCTGGCTTGCAAGTCTCTTTATATCAACCTCTGGCTTGCAGATCTCTTTATATCAACCTCTGGCTTGCAGATCTCTTTATATCAACCTCTGGCTTGCAGATCTCTTTATATCAACCTCTGGCTTGCAGATCTCTTTATATCAACCTCTGGCTTGCAAGTCTCTTTATATCAACCTCTGGCTTGCAAGTCTCTTTATATCAACCTCTGGCTTACAGATCTCTTTATATCAACCTCTGGCTTACAGATCTCTTTATATCAACCTCTGGCTTACAGATCTCTTTATATCAACCTCTGGCTTACAGATCTCTTTATATCAACCTCTGGCTTACAGATCTCTTTATATCAACCTCTGGCTTACAGATCTCTTTATATCAACCTCTGGCTTACAGATCTCTTTATATCAACCTCTGGCTTGCAAGTCTCTTTATATCAACCTCTGGCTTACAGATCTCTTTATATCAACCTCTGGCTTGCAAGTCTCTTTATATCAACCTCTGGCTTGCAGATCTCTTTATATCAACCTCTGGCTTGCAGGTCTCTTTATATCAACCTCTGGCTTGCAGATCTCTTTATATCAACCTCTGGCTTGCAGATCTCTTTATATCAACCTCTGGCTTGCAGATCTCTTTATATCAACCTCTGGCTTACAGATCTCTTTATATCAACCTCTGGCTTGCAAGTCTCTTTATATCAACCTCTGGCTTGCAGATCTCTTTATATCAACCTCTGGCTTGCAGGTCTCTTTATATCAACCTCTGGCTTGCAGATCTCTTTATATCAACCTCTGGCTTGCAGATCTCTTTATATCAACCTCTGGCTTGCAGATCTCTTTATATCAACCTCTGGCTTGCAGGTCTCTTTATATCAACCTCTGGCTTGCAGATCTCTTTATATCAACCTCTGGCTTGCAGATCTCTTTATATCAACCTCTGGCTTGTAGATCTCTTTATATCAACCTCTGGCTTACAGATCTCTTTATATCAACCTCTGGCTTGCAAGTCTCTTTATATCAACCTCTGGCTTGCAGATCGCTTTATATCAACCTCTGGCTTGCAGGTCTCTTTATATCAACCTCTGGCTTGCAGATCTCTTTATATCAACCTCTGGCTTGCAGATCTCTTTATATCAACCTCTGGCTTGCAGATCTCTTTATATCAACCTCTGGCTTGCAGGTCTCTTTATATCAACCTCTGGCTTGCAAGTCTCTTTATATCAACCTCTGGCTTGCAGGTCTCTTTATATCAACCTCTGGCTTGCAAGTCTCTTTATATCAACCTCTGGCTTGCAGATCTCTTTATATCAACCTCTGGCTTGCAGGTCTCTTTATATCAACCTCTGGCTTGCAAGTCTCTTTATGTCAACCTCTGGCTTGCAGATCTCTTTATATCAACCTCTGGCTTGCAAGTCTCTTTATATCAACCTCTGGCTTGCAGATCTCTTTATATCAACCTCTGGCTTGCAGGTCTCTTTATATCAACCTCTGGCTTGCAAGTCTCTTTATATCAACCTCTGGCTTGCAGATCTCTTTATATCAACCTCTGGCTTGCAGGTCTCTTTATATCAACCTCTGGCTTGCAAGTCTCTTTATATCAACCTCTGGCTTGCAGATCTCTTTATATCAACCTCTGGCTTGCAAGTCTCTTTATATCAACCTCTGGCTTGCAAGTCTCTTTATATCAACCTATGGCTTGCAAGTCTCTTTATATCAACCTCTGGCTTGCAAGTCTCTTTATATCAACCTCTGGCTTGCAAGTCTCTTTATATCAACCTCTTGCTTGCAAGTCTCTTTATATCAACCTCTGGCTTGCAGGTCTCTTTATATCAACCTCTGGCTTGCAAGTCTCTTTATATCAACCTCTGGCTTGCAGATCTCTTTATATCAACCTCTGGCTTGCAGGTCTCTTTATATCAACCTCTGGCTTGCAAGTCTCTTTATATCAACCTCTGGCTTGCAGATCTCTTTATATCAACCTCTGGCTTGCAAGTCTCTTTATATCAACCTCTGGCTTGCAGATCTCTTTATATCAACCTCTGGCTTGCAGATCTCTTTATATCAACCTCTGGCTTGCAAGTCTCTTTATATCAACCTCTGGCTTGCAGATCTCTTTATATCAACCTCTGGCTTGCAGATCTCTTTATATCAACCTCTGGCTTGCAAGTCTCTTTATATCAACCTTTGGCTTGCAGATCTCTTTATATCAACCTCTGGCTTGCAGATCTCTTTATATCAACCTCTGGCTTGCAAGTCTCTTTATATCAACCTCTGGCTTACAGATCTCTTTATATCAACCTCTGGCTTGCAAGTCTCTTTATATCAACCTCTGGCTTGCAGGTCTCTTTATATCAACCTCTGGCTTGCAAGTCTCTTTATATCAACCTCTGGCTTACAGATCTCTTTATATCAACCTCTGGCTTGCAAGTCTCTTTATATCAACCTCTGGCTTGCAAGTCTCTTTATATCAACCTCTGGCTTGCAAGTCTCTTTATATCAACCTCTGGCTTGCAAGTCTCTTTATATCAACCTCTGGCTTGCAAGTCTCTTTATATCAACCTCTGGCTTGCAGATCTCTTTATATCAACCTCTGGCTTGCAAGTCTCTTTATATCAACCTCTGGCTTGCAAGTCTCTTTATATCAACCTCTGGCTTGCAGATCTCTTTATATCAACCTCTGGCTTACAGATCTCTTTATATCAACCTCTGGCTTGCAAGTCTCTTTATATCAACCTCTGGCTTACAGATCTCTTTATATCAACCTCTGGCTTGCAAGTCTCTTTATATCAACCTCTGGCTTGCAGGTCTCTTTATATCAACCTCTGGCTTGCAAGTCTCTTTATATCAACCTCTGGCTTGCAAGTCTCTTTATATCAACCTCTGGCTTGCAAGTCTCTTTATATCAACCTCTGGCTTGCAAGTCTCTTTATATCAACCTCTGGCTTGCAAGTCTCTTTATATCAACCTCTGGCTTGCAAGTCTCTTTATATCAACCTCTGGCTTGCAAGTCTCTTTATATCAACCTCTGGCTTGCAAGTCTCTTTATATCAACCTCTGGCTTGCAAGTCTCTTTATATCAACCTCTGGCTTACAGAACTCTTTATATCAACCTCTGGCTTGCAAGTCTCTTTATATCAACCTCTGGCTTACAGAACTCTTTATATCAACCTCTGGCTTGCAAGTCTCTTTATATCAACCTCTGGCTTGCAAGTCTCTTTATATCAACCTCTGGCTTGCAAGTCTCTTTATATCAACCTCTGGCTTGCAAGTCTCTTTATATCAACCTCTGGCTTGCAAGTCTCTTTATATCAACCTCTGGCTTGCAGATCTCTTTATATCAACCTCTGGCTTGCAAGTCTCTTTATATCAACCTCTGGCTTGCAGATCTCTTTATATCAACCTCTGGCTTGCAAGTCTCTTTATATCAACCTCTGGCTTTCAAGTCTCTTTATATCAACCTCTGGCTTGCAAGTCTCTTTATATCAACCTCTGGCTTGCAAGTCTCTTTATATCAACCTCTGGCTTACAGAACTCTTTATATCAACCTCTGGCTTGCAAGTCTCTTTATATCAACCTCTGGCTTACAGAACTCTTTATATCAACCTCTGGCTTGCAAGTCTCTTTATATCAACCTCTGGCTTGCAAGTCTCTTTATATCAACCTCTGGCTTGCAAGTCTCTTTATATCAACCTCTGGCTTGCAAGTCTCTTTATATCAACCTCTGGCTTGCAAGTCTCTTTATATCAACGTCTGGCTTGCAAGTCTCTTTATATCAACCTCTGGCTTGCAGATCTCTTTATATCAACCTCTGGCTTGCAAGTCTCTTTATATCAACCTCTGGCTTGCAGATCTCTTTATATCAACCTCTGGCTTGCAAGTCTCTTTATATCAACCTCTGGCTTGCAAGTCTCTTTATATCAACCTCTGGCTTGCAAGTCTCTTTATATCAACCTCTGGCTTGCAAGTCTCTTTATATCAACCTCTGGCTTACAGAACTCTTTATATCAACCTCTGGCTTGCAAGTCTCTTTATATCAACCTCTGGCTTACAGAACTCTTTATATCAACCTCTGGCTTGCAAGTCTCTTTATATCAACCTCTGGCTTGCAGGTCTCTTTATATCAACCTCTGGCTTGCAAGTCTCTTTATATCAACCTCTGGCTTGCAGGTCTCTTTATATCAACCTCTGGCTTGCAGATCTCTTTATATCAACCTCTGGCTTGCAAGTCTCTTTATATCAACCTCTGGCTTGCAGGTCTCTTTATATCAACCTCTGGCTTACAGATCTCTTTATATCAACCTCTGGCTTGCAGTTTTCTCTATATCAAAGTTTCTCTCAACATTTCTTCGAAGCACTGAAGAGCAGGATTAATTTTTCTGTGTTATTAAGTTGAAGCTTCAAGTTCTGTATAGTCGTATATAAAGATCCAAGAATATAAGATCAAGCGGATTAGAACATTTACTCCAAATTCATAAATCATTGGAATTTAACGAATTTAAGAATGAAATAAGTGATTTAAAATGAAACTTGTTATGTGAGACACATATTTATGTTCGTATAGTCAATATTCAAGCATAAAGGTGTAGTGAGTCTGTCTTTAAATTAAAAAAAAATGACCCAATATTAAGGAATTATTAAAAAATAAAGGGAAAAGAAATTTGAGGATAAAGCTCAAACAACAGCACTGAATTTTTTTTTCTAAAATTAGAAGCAAAATATTTAATATCTATAGTTACTGTATATACTGACTTATGGGGGGTGAAAGTATTAAGTCAGTATATATAGTACTGAGAGATATTAAGTATATTAGACTTCCTTACTATGGATATTTTAGTTTTTATATTTGAAAGAAATTTTCATTGTTATTGTCTGAGTTTTATCCTCAAATTTTCTTTTATTTTGTTTTTAATAATTCCTTAATTATTGGTTCATTTTTTTAATTTAAAGACAGACTCACTACACCTTTATGATGTTATATTGTATATAGATATATATGTGGCAAGTGTTGGTTGAGGTATATTGGTAGTTGCTGACGATAATTGACCATCACAATATTGGTAGTTGCTGACGATAATTGACCATCACAATATTGGTAGTTGCTGACGATAATTGACCATCACAATATTGGTAGTTGCTGACGATAATTGACCATCACAATATTGGTAGTTGCTGACGATAATTGACCATCACAATATTGGTAGTTGCTGACGATAATTGACCATCACAACATTGGTAGTTGCTGACGATTATTGACCATCACAACATTGGTAGTTGCTGACGATACTTGACCATCACAACATTGGTAGTTGCTGACGATAATTGACCATCACAATATTGGTAGTTGCTGACGATAATTGACCATCACAACATTGGTAGTTGCTGACGATACTTGACCATCACAACATTGGTAGTTGCTGACGATAATTGACCATCACAACATTGGTAGTTGCTGACGATACTTGACCATCACAACATTGGTAGTTGCTGACGATAATTGACCATCACAACATTGGTAGTTGCTGACGATAATTGACCATCACAACATTGGTAGTTGCTGACGATAATTGACCATCACAACATTGGTAGTTGCTGACGATAATTGACCATCACAATATTGGTAGTTGCTGACGATAATTGACCATCACAACATTGGTAGTTGCTGACGATAATTGACCATCACAACATTGGTAGTTGCTGACGATAATTGACCAACATTGGTATGACCATCACAACACAACATTGGTAGTTGCTGACGATAATTGACCATCACAACATTGGTAGTTGCTGACGATAATTGACCATCACAACATTGGTAGTTGCTGACGATAATTGACCATCACAACATTGGTAGTTGCTGACGATAATTGACCATCACAACATTGGTAGTTGCTGACGATAATTGACCATCACAACATTGGTAGTTGCTGACGATAATTGACCATCACAACATTGGTAGTTGCTGACGATAATTGACCATCACAACATTGGTAGTTGCTGACGATAATTGACCATCACAACATTGGTAGTTGCTGACGATACTTGACCATCACAACATTGGTAGTTGCTGACGATAATTGACCATCACAATATTGGTAGTTGCTGACGATTATTGACCATCACAATATTGGTAGTTGCTGACGATTATTGACCATCACAATATTGGTAGTTGCTGACGATTATTGACCATCACAACATTGGTAGTTGCTGACGATAATTGACCATCACAACATTGGTAAATGCTGACGATACTTGACCATCACAATATTGGTAGTTGCTGACGATAATTGACCATCACAACATTGGTAGTTGCTGACGATAATTGACCATCACAACATTGGTAGTTGCTGACGATAATTGACCATCACAACATTGGTAGTTGCTGACGATAATTGACCATCACAATATTGGTAGTTGCTGACGATAATTGACCATCACAACATTGGTAGCTGCTGACGATAATTGACCATCACAACATTTTTAGTTGCTGACGATAATTGACCATCACAACATTGGTAGTTGCTGACGATACTTGACCATCACAACATTGGTAGTTGCTGACGATAATTGACCATCACAACATTGGTAGATGCTGACGATACTTGACCATCACAACATTGGTAGTTGCTGACGATACTTGACCATCACAACATTGGTAGTTGCTGACGATACTTGACCATCACAACATTGGTAGTTGCTGACGATAATTGACCATCACAACATTGGTAGTTGCTGACGATAATTGACCATCACAATATTGGTAGTTGCTGACGATAATTGACCATCACAACATTGGTAGCTGCTGACGATAATTGACCATCACAACATTGGTAGTTGCTGACGATAATTGACCATCACAACATTGGTAGTTGCTGACGATAATTGACCATCACAACATTGGTAGTTGCTGACGATAATTGACCATCACAACATTGGTAGTTGCTGACGATAATTGACCATCACAACATTGGTAGTTGCTGACGATAATTGACCATCACAACATTGGTAGTTGCTGACGATAATTGACCATCACAACATTGGTAGTTGCTGACGATAATTGACCATCACAATATTGGTAGTTGCTGACGATAATTGACCATCACAACATTGTTAGTTGCTGACGATAATTGACCATCACAACATTGGTAGTTGCTGACGATAATTGACCATCACAATATTGGTAGTTGCTGACGATAATTGACCATCACAACATTGGTAGTTGCTGACGATAATTGACCATCACAACATTGGTAGTTGCTGACGATAATTGACCATCACAATATTGGTAGTTGCTGACGATAATTGACCATCACAACATTGGTAGTTGCTGACGATACTTGACCATCACAACATTGGTAGTTGCTGACGATAATTGACCATCACAACATTGGTAGTTGCTGACGATACTTGACCATCACAATATTGGTAGTTGCTGACGATAATTGACCATCACAACATTGGTAGTTGCTGACGATAATTGACCATCACAATATTGGTAGTTGCTGACGATAATTGACCATCACAACATTGGTAGTTGCTGACGATAATTGACCATCACAACATTGGTAGTTGCTGACGATAATTGACCATCACATTGACCATATTGGTAGTTGCTGACGATAATTGACCATCACAACATTGGTAGTTGCTGACGATAATTGACCATCACAACATTGGTAGTTGCTGACGATAATTGACCATCACAATATTGGTAGTTGCTGACGATAATTGACCATCACAACATTGGTAGTTGCTGACGATAATTGACCATCACAACATTGGTAGTTGCTGACGATAATTGACCATCACAATATTGGTAGTTGCTGACGATAATTGACCATCACAACATTGGTAGTTGCTGACGATACTTGGCCATCACAACATTGGTAGTTGCTGACGATAATTGACCATCACAACATTGGTAGGTGCTGACGATAATTGACCATCACAACATTGGTAGTTGCTGACGATAATTGACCATCACAATATTGGTAGTTGCTGACGATAATTGACCATCACAACATTGGTAGTTGCTGACGATAATTGACCATCACAACATTGGTAGTTGCTGACGATACTTGGCCATCACAACATTGGTAGTTGCTGACGATAATTGACCATCACAACATTGGTAGTTGCTGACGATAATTGACCATCACAACATTGGTAGTTGCTGACGATAATTGACCATCACAACATTGGTAGTTGCTGACGATAATTGACCATCACAACATTGGTAGTTGCTGACGATAATTGACCATCACAACATTGGTAGTTGCTAACGATAATTGACCATCACAACATTGGTAGGTGCTGACGATAATTGACCATCACAACATTGGTAGTTGCTAACGATAATTGACCATCACAACATTGGTAGTTGCTGACGATACTTGACCATCACAACATTGGTAGTTGCTGACGATACTTGACCATCACAACATTGGTAGTTGCTAACGATAATTGACCATCACAACATTGGTAGTTGCTGACGATACTTGACCATCACAACATTGGTAGTTGCTGACGATACTTGACCATCACAACATTGGTAGTTGCTAACGATAATTGACCATCACAACATTGGTAGTTGCTGACGATACTTGACCATCACAACATTGGTAGTTGCTGACGATACTTGACCATCACAACATTGGTAGTTGCTGACGATACTTGACCATCACAACATTGGTAGTTGCTGACGATACTTGACCATCACAACATTGGTAGTTGCTGACGATACTTGACCATCACAACATTGGTAGTTGCTGACGATACTTGACCATCACAACATGTCAAGGTAAACATGTGTCTCACTGAATGAATGATGGTAAATGCGTTTTTTTCTTTGGGCGACCTTGACCTAACAGTGCAGTGGAGGTCAATAATAATAATAATAATAATAATAATAATAATAATAATAATAATAATAATCCTAATAACAATAATAATAATATAAATATAATAATTATAATAAAATTAATAATAATATCAATAATAATTTAATAACGACAATGATAATAAATAATTATAATATTAAGTGCTCTGCACTTAATTGCACGAGTTTAAGTATCAGTAATACTACGTAAATTATGTAGTTATAGAGAAGCATAGCGACTCAGCCATAACTGCGCATCACTACTAAATCTTCCCATTCAATGTGTATTTGTGTAAGATTTACGAAGACTCTGGGATGGAGAGTGAGTGGCGAAGGATCTTGCAGACGCAGCAATACCAACAATGCAGATGTTGCAAATATATGTTTCTGAAGACCTTTGTACCCGCAGTTTCTCTTATCAGTCGTTCCTTGCTTCACCACCACAAGAATCCTTCTTCAGGAGCAGCAAGCAAAATGTAGGTCCCCTGGAGGAGGCGGGGGAGGGGGTATGCCAGGGCGAGCATGGGAGGGGTAGGCCAGTGCAGGGTTGGGAGAGGTAGGCCGGGACAGGATAAGGAGGGGTAGGCTGGGCCTGCCCCAGCCACTGAAGAAAGTCTGATCCTCACAAGTATTCCACAACAACTTGGGAATTGAAACCTATTCACTGAGAGGTATCAGGATGGACCGGGCGGGAGGGAGGGAGGGTGTTAGGGAGGGAGGGCGGGAGGGAGGGAGGGAGGGAGGGAGGGAGGGAGGGAAGGAGGGTGTTAGGGAGGGAGGGAAGGAGGGAGGGAGGGAGGGATAGGGAGGGCGGGAAGGAATGGTGGAGGGAGGGAGGGAAGATATATGGAGTGTTGGAACATGGAGGAGAATGGTAGAAAAGATGTGGAGAGGGAAGAGAAGGTTGAATATAGATTAAGAGGGAAAAAAAAAACAATATTCAATAACACGAGATTCTTAACAAATTCTCCTTCCTTCACTGCCTCTCCTTCCTTCACTGCCTCTACTTCCTTCACTGCCTCTCCTACCTTCACTGCCTCTACTTCCTTCACTGCCTCTCCTACCTTCACTGCCTCTCCTACCTTCACTGCCTCTCCTACCTTCACTGCCTCTCCTACCTTCACTGCCTCTCCTACCTTCACTGCCTCTCCTACCTTCACTGTCTCTCCTACCTTCACTGTCTCTCCTACCTTCACTGCCTCTCCTACCTTCACTGCCTCTCCTACCTTCACTGTCTCTCCTACCTTCACTGCCTCTCCTACCTTCACTGCCTCTCCTACCTTCACTGCCTCTCCTACCTTCACTGCCTTTTCTACCTTCACTGTCTCTCCTACCTTCACTGCCTCTCCTACCTTCACCTGCCTCTCCTTCCTACACAGCCTCTTTTAACTTCACTGCCTCTCCTCCTTCCTACCTTCACTGCCTCTACTTCCTTCACTGCCTCTCTCCTTCACCTTCACTGCCTCTCCTTCCTTCACTGCCTCTACTTCCTTCACTGCCTCTCCTACCTTCACTGTCTCTCCTACCTTCACTGCCTCTACTTCCTTCACTGTCTCTCCTACCTTCACTGTCTCTCCTACCTTCACTGCCTCTACTTCCTTCACTGCCTCTACTTCCTTCACTGTCTCTCCTACCTTCACTGCCTCTACTTCCTTCACTGCCTCTCCTTCCTTCACTGCCTCTACTTCCTTCACTGCCTCTACTTCCTTCACTGTCTCTCCTACCTTCACTGCCTCTACTTCCTTCACTGTCTCTCCTACCTTCACTGTCTCTCCTACCTTCACTGCCTCTACTTCCTTCACTGCCTCTCCTACCTTCACTGTCTCTCCTACCTTCACTGCCTCTACTTCCTTCACTGTCTCTCCTACCTTCACTGCCTCTACTTCCTTCACTGCCTCTACTTCCTTCACTGTCTCTCCTACCTTCACTGCCTCTACTTCCTTCACTGCCTCTCCTTCCTTCACTGCCTCTCCTTCCTTCACTGCCTCTACTTCCTTCACTGCCTCTCCTACCTTCACTGCCTCTACTTCCTTCACTGCCTCTCCTACCTTCACTGCCTCTCCTACCTTCACTGCCTCTACTTCCTTCACTGCCTCTCCTACCTTCACTGCCTCTCCTACCTTCACTGCCTCTACTTCCTTCACTGCCTCTCCTACCTTCACTGCCTCTACTTCCTTCACTGCCTCTCCTACCTTCACTGCCTCTACTTCCTTCACTGCCTCTACTTCCTTCACTGCCTCTCCTACCTTCACTGCCTCTACTTCCTTCACTGCCTCTCCTTCCTTCACTGCCTCTACTTCCTTCACTGCCTCTACTTCCTTCACTGCCTCTCCTTCCTTCACTGCCTCTACTTCCTTCACTGCCTCTCCTTCCTTCACTGCCTCTACTTCCTTCACTGCCTCTACTTCCTTCACTGCCTCTACTTCCTTCACTGTCTCTCCTACCTTCACTGCCTCTACTTCCTTCACTGCCTCTACTTCCTTCACTGCCTCTCCTTCCTTCACTGCCTCTACTTCCTTCACTGTCTCTCCTACCTTCAGTGCCTCTACTTCCTTCACTGTCTCTCCTACCTTCACTGCCTCTACTTCCTTCACTGCCTCTCCTTCCTTCACTGCCTCTACTTCCTTCACTGCCTCTACTTCCTTCACTGCCTCTACTTCCTTCACTGCCTCTACTTCCTTCACTGCCTCTACTTCCTTCACTGCCTCTACTTCCTTCACTGCCTCTACTTCCTTCACTGCCTCTACTTCCTTCACTGCCTCTACTTCCTTCACTGCCTCTCCTTCCTTCACTGCCTCTACTTCCTTCACTGCCTCTACTTCCTTCACTGCCTCTACTTCCTTCACTGCCTCTACTTCCTTCACTGCCTCTACTTCCTTCACTGCCTCTACTTCCTTCACTGCCTCTACTTCCTTCACTGCCTCTACTTCCTTCACTGCCTCTCCTTCCTTCACTGCCTCTCCTTCCTTCACTGCCTCTACTTCCTTCACTGCCTCTACTTCCTTCACTGCCTCTCCTTCCTTCACTGCCTCTCCTTCCTTCACTGCCTCTACTTCCTTCACTGCCTCTCCTTCCTTCACTGCCTCTCCTTCCTTC
>NC_091292.1:68680180-68722680 GCF_038502225.1 Cherax quadricarinatus
TTCCTTGTGGAACACTTGCCCCAAAAGGATGTCTTGCTGATTCCGTTCCATTGAGAACTACCCTTAGAGATCTACCATGAAGATAATCACTGAGGAGACATAGCGTAGAGCCTGCAGTTCCCAGTGTTTGAAGTTTTGCTAAGAGGCCCTGGTGCCACACCTGGTCGAAAGCGCCAGCAATGTCCAGTGCTACCACACAGCTGATTTTGGATTCATCCAGTGACTGGTGCCACTTAGTGGAGAGGTTGAACAACAGATCAGCAGCAGAGTAACCTTTCCTGAAGCCATATTGACGGTCACAAAGTAGTGAGTGGTAGTCAAAAAACTCTCATTTGTCTTGAGATTAATGTCTCAAGGATCTTACTAGTGATTGACAGGACTGACACTGGTCTGTAGTTGCTGATTTCTGCTCTGCTCTTCTTTTCGTGAACAGGGACTACATTTGCCTCTTTCCATAGAGAGGGCCATTTACACTGTACTAGGCAGTGCTGAAAGATGCGAGTTAGAGGTGCTGCTAGCTGGTCTGCACATCTTCTCAGCAATCTTGGGCTCAACTTGTCTGGGCCCACAGCCTTTTCTTGGTCAAGCGATTTAAGAAGGAATTGCACCTCCTCCTGCCTTATTGTCACCACTGACAGTTTTGACACAGTTCTTGCAGCTAGCCAGGAATGTGTTCTTGTTGTAGATTAAGGATGTGTCCAGTGAAGGCTTTCACTTGGTTGTCAACATCCCCTTGGAGAAGAGCATTCCAATCGGTGGTGGCGAGCTCAGAGCAAAGAGCTGGCCAATTTCCTCTTTCCCATAGCCAGGTTGTGCGTGTGGACTCCTCACCTCGTTCTGTTGGGATCTTAAGTGTGGTAAAAACAGCCTTGTGGTCAGATGATCCAACGTAGCCGAGGGGTTGACAAGTGACTATACCTTCTGCCAGATCACTCACTACTGGGTCAAGGGAGGAGCCAGAGAGGTGAGTAGGAAAATCAACAAAGTTTTTAATATCAAATACTGCAAGAAGGTCATCAAATTCCCTCTGTATAAGGTGTTGGTTGAGGTCACCAACAATTATGATATGTTGACAGTTGTGTTGTAGCAGAAGGGAGTCCATATTTTCCATTAGAAAGTTGATGGGGTCTGCATGTTGCCACTGAGGTCTGTACATTGCACATGCTAGTACAGAGGTGCTAGTGTTTATGCAGAGCTTGAAGAACATCATTTGAAGATGAGTGAGGGTGGCAACATCAATGTGCTGGGCAGAACACTTTTAGAGAAGCACACAGCAACACCTCCTCCTTGCCTCTCTCTTCTCATCCATGAGGTGTAGCCAGCAATTCTTGCAAAATTTTCTGGAGTCCTGTCGTCCAAAAATGTATCAAAAACAGCTATCATGTTGGGACGTCGAGTGTTCACAAAACTATGTGTGAACTCTCCAACATTAGTAATGGAATCTCTAATGTTGGCCGACAGGATGTTGATAGATTGGCTCCTCATGATGTGGTCAGCTTGAGGTGGTGGGTGTGTAAGGCATGTAAGGTGCCTACCCTTGAGAGAGGTAGGGTACTGAGGCAGCTGCAGGGATGTAGGCCTGTGGTCTCTCTCTCTCTCTCTCTCTCTCTCTCTCTTTCTCTCTCTCTCTGTCTCTCTCTCTCACTGTCTCTGTCTGTCTGTCTGTCTGTCTTTCTGTCTTTCTGTTTGTCTGTCTGTCTGTCTGTCTCTCTCTCTCTCTCTCTCTCTCTCTCTCTCTCTCTGGCTACTGACATGTAAAACACTTCTCGTAAGTGTATTAATTACAGTCTTGGAAGACTTGAGTTAATCGGTGCTAAAAATCTGTAAGTTTCAGAACTTATCGGCATTAAAGATTAACGAGCGTTAAAAATAACAATCAGTATTGAAAACTGAAATCTAGAGAAAGTTAAAATATGTTGAAGCGTTAAATCCGGAGACGAGTTATTTTTCATTAGCAACGCGGAAACCGAGTGTCTAAACTTTCTGCACTTACTCTGTGAAACTGACAGATTTGGACTTGCATAGCTGAAAGCCGTAATAAATCTCCCTTTGGTTTAGCTGTGTCACCGTATTAAGTTTGAAGCTGTTCAGAAGAGTCATTCTCTAGCTATCACGCAGTTTAACAAACGTACGTTTTAAAGTCTACATATTAACACCCACACGGTCTAAAAACTAGTTTGCATCTTCTTCTGAGTAGGATACGCCAGAGTTGAAAGTTTGAAGCCGACCAGAAGAAGCATTCTCGAGCTATCGTACGGGAATATTGGGATATCTAATGAGTGACAACTTTTGCTGTGAGAGTTATCTTGTGTTATCGTAGTTATCTTGTGTTATCGTAGTTATCTTGTGTTACCGTAGTTATCTTGTGTTACCGTAGTTATCTTGTGTTATCGTAGTTATCTTGTGTTATCGTAGTTATCTTGTGTTATCGTCAGTTATCACCTGACATATCCTTGGCAGCTGATATATTTTCGTGAAGTTAACATCAAGTTAATATTTCTTGAAGCTGACATCTCATAAAGTTAACATCTGAAGCTATCTCCTCTAGTTATCTTATGAAGTTAACATCTCTTGAAGGTTACATCTGAAGTTATTCCCTGTATTTATATGAAATTAACATCTGAAGGTAGCACATAAAGTTAGCATCTCCTGAAGTTAACACTACCGAAATTAACATCTAATGACAGTAACGTGTCTTCCTGAATTAACCTCTCCTTAAGCTAATACCTGAAATTAACAACTTTAGTTAACAACTCCCGAAGTTAACATCTAAAGTTATTATCTTTTCCTAGAGCTAATTAATATCTTCTGAAATTAACATCTGACTTTAAAGCCCTCCACTGAAGTTAACAGTCCTTAATATTAACGTCTTATTAAGTTAACATCTGAGTTTAACTTCTCTAGGAGCTAATATTTCATAAAATTAACATGTCCTGAACTTAACATCTCCTGAAGTTAGCATCTCTTTAAGTTAACATCACTTTCAAGTTAACATCATTTTTAAGTTAACAATACTTTCAAGTTAACATCACTTTCAAGTTAACATCACTTTCAAGTTAACACCAGGTTTGTAGATGAATGGTTCAGAGAACCGACATGTTGATAAATTAGACACATGTGCAACTCTTGGGTATCTTTATTGAGGAAACGTTTCGCCACACAGTGGCTTCATCAGTCCATACAAAGGAGAATCTTGAAGAACAGGAGGAGAATGAGGTAATCAGTCCCTCAACCTTGAGTCGATGTGGTCAGTCCAATCTATTCAAGATTGATGGACTGACCACATCGACTCAAGGTTGAGGGACTGATTACCTCATTCTCCTCCTGTTCTTCAAGATTCTCCTTTGTATGGACTGATGAAGCCACTGTGTGGCGAAACGTTTCCTCAATAAAGATACCCAAGAGTTGCACATGTGTCTAATTTATCAAGTTAACACCACTTTCAAGGTAACATCACTTTCAAGTTAACATCACTTTCAAGGTAACATCACTTTCAAGTTAACATCACTTTCAAGGTAACATCACTTTCAAGTTAACATCACTTTCAAGGTAACATCACTTTCAAGTTAACATCACTTTCAAGGTAACATCACTTTCAAGTTAACATCACTTTCAAGTTAACATCACTTTCAAGGTAACATCACTTTCAAGTTAACATCACTTTCAAGTTAACATCACTTTCAAGTTAACATCACTTTCAAGTTAACATCACTCTCAAGTTAACATCACTTTCAAGTTAACATCACTTTCAAGTTAACATCACTCTCAAGTTAACATCACTTTCAAGTTAACATCACTTTCAAGTTAACATCACTTTCAAGTTAACATCACTTTCAAGTTAACATCACTTTCAAGTTAACATCACTTTCAAGTTAACATCACTTTCAAATTAACATCACTTTCAAGTTAACATCACTTTCAAGTTAACATCACTTTCAAGTTAACATCACTCTCAAGTTAACATCACTTTCAAATTAACATCACTTTCAAGTTAACATCACTTTCAAGTTAACATCACTTTCAAATTAACATCACTTTCAAGTTAACATCACTTTCAAGTTAACATCACTTTCAAGTTAACATCACTTTCAAGTTAACATCACTCTCAAGTTAACATCACTTTCAAGTTAACATCACTTTCAAGTTAACATCACTCTCAAGTTAACATCACTTTCAAGTTAACATCACTGGAGGTTAATATCACTTGCAGTTAACACCTTAAGTTAACATACTTTCCTAACGTTAACATATTCTTTTGATGTTAATTTCACACGGCTGACATATTTCGCTGTAAGCTGACGTCTACCTGAGGTGACGTCTACTTTAGATAATGTCTACATTAGGTGATACCTACTTTAGGTGACGTCTTCTTTAAGTGACGTCTACTTTAGAGGAAGTATACGACCAGTTGACTACTACTTTCAGCTGACGTCTACTCTCAGCTGACGTCTATTTTCACCCGATCTCTATTCTCACTTGACGCCTACTTTCAGGTGACGTCTCTTTTCAGCTGACACCTGCTTTCTGTTGACTACTGTCTTTCTTCCCTCCTACAGATGCTGACGCGGTGTGTGAGCCTGGTGACGGTGGCACTGCTGGCACTGGTGGCTGTTAGCCAGGTGTCAGGCAAGGCACTGCCAGACCAGAGCTCCCAGGCTTACCCTGAGCCTCAGCACATGTTGGATGTAAGTACCCGTGTGTGTGTGTGTGTGTGTGTGTGTGTGTGTGTGTGTACTTAAGAGGAGCTAGAGTTTGAGAGCAGTGTGAGCTGAGAATGAGCCTAGAATGAGCTTAGGGATGAGCTGAGGTAAGATCACAGCTCTTAGTTTGTAACCTGAACAAGGGAAAAAATTGAGTGCTAGAAGTCGACACGCAGTCAAGCAGTGAACACGACAGAGAATTAAGTCCCAGGAGACTGACTTGGGATTATGAGGCATTAAAGGTGAGGTTGCTAGATGTGGATTTACTGCCACTAACATACTGCTTAATTTCATGTTATGTACAAGTAAATGTGTGTATATATGCAACAATGGATCAATGGCTTATCCAACAACATAACGCACAGTCCTGTTGGAACCACATTTCTCTCATGTGTAGCCGACGCCTTTGGAGTTCTGGATGCAGGAAGTTGTCTAACATGTGCACGTAGCGCGCTGATGTTACCCCCCTCCCCCACCCCCCGCTTCAAAACAGTAAGGGTCAACGATTCATATCGTGGATACACCGCACCATACTGTCACTTTTGAGCTGTGGAGAGGTTTTTAGGGTAGTTCTGGTGGGTATCCCGCCGCCCAGTACCCACAGATCTGGTGGTTTCCCCGCCGCCCAGTACCCACAGTTCTGGTGGGTTCCCCACCGCCCAGTACCCACAGTTCTGGTGGGTTCCCCACCGCCCAGTACCCACAGTTCTGGTGAGTTCCCCTCCGCCCAGTACCCACAGTTCTGGTGGTTTCCCCACCGCCCAGTACCCACAGTTCTGGTGGGTTCCCCACCGCCCAGTACCCACAGTTCTGGTTAATAACATCGTCCTTCGTTCGTATGTAAATTTAAAAAATTCATTAAAATGCTTTTTATTTGATGTAATTAAGATTTATCTTTAAAATACACAAAGTTATTCTGCTCCGCCTTGTACACCAGCACATCACTGTGTTGTACACCAGCACATCACTGTGTTGTACACCAGCACATCACTGTGTTGTACACCAACACATCACTGTGTTGTACACCAGCACATCACTGTGTTGTACACCAGCACATCACTGTGTTGTACACCAGCACATCACTGTGTTGTACACCAGCACATCACTGTGTTGTACACAAGCACATCACTGTGTTGTACACAAGCACATCACTGTGTTGTACACCAGCACATCACTGTGTTGTACACCAACACATCACTGTGTTGTACACCAGCACATCACTGTGTTGTACACCAACACATCACTGTGTTGTACACCAACACATCACTGTGTTGTACACCAGCACATCACTGTGTTGTACACCAACACATCACTGTGTTGTACACCAGCACATCACTGTGTTATACACCAGCACATCACTGTGTTGTACACCAACACATCACTGTGTTGTACACCAGCACATCACTGTGTTGTACACCAGCACATTACTGTGTTGTACACCAACACATCACTGTGTTGTACACCAGCACATCACTGTGTTGTACACCAGCACATCACTGTGTTGTACACCAACACATCACTGGGTTGTACACCAACACATCACTGGGTTGTACACCAACACATCACTGGGTTGTACACCAACACATCACTGGGTTGTACACCAACACTTCACTGGGTTGTACACCAACACATCACTGGGTTATACACCAACACATCACTGGGTTGTACACCAACACATCACTGGGTTGTACAGCAACACATCACTGGGTTATACACCAACACATCACTGGGTTGTACACCAACACTTCACTGGGTTGTACACCAACACATCACTGGGTTATACACCAACACATCACTGGGTTGTACACCAACACATCACTGGTTTGTACACCAACACATCACTGGGCTATTCACCAACACATCACTGGGTTGTACACCAACACATCACTGGGTTATACACCAACACATCACTGGGTTATACACCAACACATCACTGGGTTGTACACCAACACTTCACTGGGTTGTACACCAACACATCACTGGGTTATACACCAACACATCACTGGGTTGTACACCAACACATCACTGGGTTGTACACCAACACATCACTGGGTTGTACACCAACACATCACTGGGTTATACACCAACACATCACTGGGTTGTACACCAACACTTCACTGGGTTGTACACCAACACATCACTGGGTTGTACACCAACACATCACTGGGTTATACACCAACACATCACTGGGTTGTACACCAACACATCACTGGGTTGTACACCAACACATCACTGGGTTGTACACCAACACATCACTGGGTTGTACACCAACACTTCACTGGGTTGTACACCAACACATCACTGGGTTGTACACCAACACATCACTGGGTTGTACACCAACACTTCACTGGGTTGTACACCAACACATCACTGGGTTGTACACCAACACATCACTGGGTTGTACACCAACACATCACTGGGTTGTACACCAACACATCACTGGGTTGTACACCAACACATCACTGGGTTGTACACCAACACATCACTGGGTTGTACACCAACACATCACTGGGATGTACACCAACACATCACTGGGTTGTACACCAACACTTCACTGGGTTGTACACCAACACATCACTGGGTTGTACACCAACACATCAATGGGTTGTACACCAACACATCACTGGGATGTACACCAACACTTCACTGGGTTGTACACCAACACTTCACTGGGTTGTACACCAACACTTCACTGGGTTGTACACCAACACATCACTGGGTTGTACACCAACACATCACTGGGTTGTACACCAACACATCACTGGGTTGTACATCAACACATCACTGGGTTGTACACCAACACATCACTGGGTTATACACCAACACATCACTGGGTTATACACCAACACATCACTGGGTTGTACACCAACACATCATTGGGTTGTACACCAACACATCACTGGGTTGTACACCAACACATCATTGGGTTGTATACCAACACATCACTGGGTTGTACACCAACACATCACTGGGTTGTACACCAACACATCACTGGGTTATACACCAACACATCACTGTGTTGTACACCAACACATCACTGGGTTATACACCAACACATCACTGGGTTGTACACCAACACATCACTGGGTTATACACCAACACATCACTGGGTTATACACCAACACATCACTGAGTTATACAACAGCACATCACTGGGTTGTACACCAACACATCACTGGGTTGTACACCAACACATCACTGGGTTGTACACCAACGCATCACTGGGTTGTACACCAACACATCACTGGGTTGTACACCAACACTTCACTGGGTAGTACACCAACACATCACTGGGTTGTACACCAACACATCACTGGGTTGTACACCAACACATCACTGGGTTATACACCAACACATCACTGGGTTGTACACCAACACATCACTGGGTTGTACACCAACACATCACTGGGTTGTACACCAACACATCACTGGGTTATACACCAACACATCACTGGGTTATACACCAACACATCACTGGGTTATACACCAACACATCACTGGGTTATACAACACATCACTGGGTTGTACACCAACACATCACTGGGTTGTACACCAACACATCACTGGGTTATACACCAACACGTCACTTGGTTATACAATAACACATCACTGGGTTATACAACAACACATCACTGGGTTATACAACAACACATCACTGGGTTATACACCAACACATCACTGGGTTATACACCAACACATCACTGGGTTATGCAACAACACATCACTGGGTTATACAACAACACATCACTGGGTTATACACCAACACATCACTGGGTTACACAACACATCACTGGGTTATACAACAGTACATCACTGGGTTATACAACAACACATCAATGAGTTATACAACAACACATCACTAGGTTATACAACAATTCATCACTTGGTTATACAACAACACATCACTGAGTTATACAACAACCCATCCCTGGGTTATGCAACAACACATCACTAAGTTATACAACAACACATCACTGGGTTATATAACAACACATCACTGAGTTATACAACAACACATCACAGGGTTATACAACAACACATCACTTGGTTATACAACAATTCATCACTTGGTTATACAGTTATACAACACATCACTAAGTTATACAACAACACATCACTGGGTTATACAACAACACATCACTGGGTTATACAACAACACATCACTGAGTTATACAACAACACATCACTGGGTTATACAACAACACATCACTGGGTTATACAACAACACCTCACTGGGTTATACAACAACACCTCACTGGGTTATACATCACTGGATTATATAACAATACCTCACTTGGTTATACATCACTGGATTATACAACAATACATCAGTGGATTATGCAACAATACACCACTGGGTTATACACTATTTTATTATGCAACAATACATCACTGGGTTATACACTATTGGATTATGTAACAATACATCAGTGGATTATGCAATAATACATCACTGGGTTATACACTATTGGATTATGTAACAATACATCAGTGGATTATGCAATAATACATCACTGGGTTATACACTATTTTATTATGCAACAATACATCACTGGGTTATACACTATTGGATTATGTAACAATACATCAGTGGATTATGCAATAATACATCACTGGGTTATACACTATTTTATTATGCAACAATACATCACTGGGTTATACACTATTGGATTATGTAACAATACATCAGTGGATTATGCAATAATACATCACTGGGTTATACACTATTGGATTATGTAACAATACATCAGTGGATTATACAATAATACATCACTGGGTTATTCACTCTAATATTCACCAGAGGATGCATCTGGTTATTAGATCTGCAGTGCTCGTGTCAGTGAGTTGGCCTCCATGTGCCAGGCTGGATTACCAAGTGCCAGGCCGGATTACCGAGTGCCAAGCCGGATTACCGAGTGTCAAGCCGGATGAAGCGGGTATTTTGTTACTTGCTCAGCCTCTAGCTCGCCATGTGGCTGATAGCTCGCCACGTGGCTGATAACTCGTCGTGTGGCTGATAGCTCGCCATGTTGGAAATAAATGGTACAAAATACCGACACAATGGAAATATAAACACTTAAGCAGTATAATGTGATCCTTTATTGACAACGTTTCGCCCACACAGTGGACTTTATCAAGTCACAAACTGATCTACCTGGGTAAAAGGTACGTGAGTATTTGAAGGATGGAGTCAGGTGGAGAAAGCTGCATGTGACAATCTTCCGAGTAGGGTGATAGAGTCTAGAACCTTGAGTAGCTTCAAAAAGAGATGGGATAAGTATATGAGTAGACCTTCTGCAGTGTTCCTCCATTCTTACGTTCTTATGTGGGATAGCGATGAAGAAGTTTCTTGGCGAGGGATTCAGCTATGTTACAGAAGCCGTTGTTCTGGATGAAGTTGTTGGATATACAGATAAGTGATGATTCCAGGATTCTTGGGTATTGTGTGTTGTCTTCTGTGGCGATAAGTCTTGCGTCTCTGTAGTTGATTAAATGGTTATGTGAATTTCGGTGTTGAATACAGACATTCCTAGTTGCTGATAATAATAATAATAATATTAATATTAATAATAATGGTTATTATTATAATTATCGTTATTATAATTAGTAATAATAATATTAATGATGATTATTATCATTAATATTATTACTATTATTATTTTTAATAATTTCAGAGGTGCGAGAATGTTTTATCAGGTGAATCGTATTTCGATGTGGGGAAGCGCTAAACCCGTAGGAGGGTCATACAGCGTCTTTTGCAATGAAGAGCAGTTGAGTTTGATCCGTGGAAAATGAAGAAATGGCGGCGTTCAGCTCCTTGAATCAAGAGCCCTTCCTTGGTTATAGATATAGTGAAATGTGGCAGAGTGTTTCCGTAGACTTCTTGAGTAACTTGAAGATCTGATCATACAAAGTGAAGTATTTCCCCTGTACTCGCATCAAATTAATTACCACCACCACTACTATATACCAGGCACTGCATGAATAATAATAATAATAATAATAATAATAATAATAATAATAATAATAATAATAATAATAATAATATTATTATTATTATTATTATTATTATTATTATTATTATTAGTAGTAGTAGTAGTAGTAGTAGTACTGCAAATATTAGCATAGAAAGCACAAATATTATTATGTATATGATTCTTAACATTTTTAGAAAAATATTATCACAACTTACATGAGAAGTATATATATACTGAGAGGTGTGTATCCCTGCGTATATACATTGAGAGGTGTGTATCCCTGCGTATATACATTGAGAGGTGTGTATCACTGTGTACGTACACTGAGGGTGTGTATCACTGCGTATGTACATTCAGAGGTGTGTATCACTGTGTATATGCACTGAGAGGTGTGTATCACTGTGTATATACACTGAGAGGTTTGTATCACTGTGCAAATACACTGAGGGTGTGTATCACTGTGCAAATACACTGAGGGTGTGTATCACTGTGTATATACATTAAGAGGTGTATATCCCTGTGTATATACGTTGAAAGTTTACTTTAATCTCTGTTTTAGGGATTTAAAGTACCTTTGTGGTCTGAAGGTACAGTAGAACGGTCTGAAGATGGTGAGGTAGTCCTGGACCACCCAGGTGTGGTAATAGTGTAGTCTGAGGATGGTGAGGTGGTCCTGGACCACCCAGGTGTGGTAATAGTGTGGTCTGAGGATGGTGAGGTGGTCCTGGACCACCCAGGTGTGGTAATAGTGTGGTCTGAGGATGGTGAGGTGGTCCTGGACCACCCAGGTGTGGTAATAGTGTGGTCTGAGGATGGTGAGGTGGTCCTGGACCACCCAGGTGAGGTAATAGTGTGGTCTGAGGATGGTGAGGTGGTCCTGGACCACCCAGGTGTGGTAACAGTGTGGTCTGAGGATGGTGAGGTGGTCCTGGATCACCCAGGTGTGGCAATAATGTGGTCTGAGGATGGTGAGGTGGTCCTGCACCACCCAGGTGTGGCAATAGTGTAGTCTGAGGATGGTGAGGTGGTCCTGCACCACCCAGGTGTGGTAACAGTGTGGTCTGAGGATGGTGAGGTGGTCCTGGACCACCCAGGTGTGGTAATAGTGTGGTCTGAGGATGGTGAGGTGGTCCTGCACCACCCAGGTGTGGTAATAGTGTGGTCTGAGGATGGTGAGGTGGTCCTGGACCTCCCAGGTGTGGTAATAGTGTAGTCTGAGGATGGTGAGGTGGTTCTGAAGGAGGGCAGCTTCATTTTCCTCATTTACATCACCTGGCAGTCTCATCTTCCTCACTAACATCACCAGGCAGCCTCATCTTCCTCACTTACATCATCTGGCAGCCTCATCTTCCTCACTAACATCACCTGGCAGCCTCATTTTCCTCACTAACATCACCAGGCAGCCTCATCTTCCTCACTAGGCTCAGACACTTCTGCAGTAGTTGCTCTCTCTTCTAAGTAATCAAATAGTCATACTTCCTAATTGTGACACTAGGCTTTCTGAATCTGAATCATAATCAGACATCTATGTATGAGCAGGAAACAATATATCTTTAATTAATGCTCTGACAGTTTCTGCGGTGTAATTCCTGTTATACGTCACACCGAGATATTTGGCTACTTGCCAACACGTCTGAAGTTTTAATGTACTTAACTCAGACAAAGTCAGAGTATCAATGGCATACATCACGAAAATAAGTGTACTACGAGAGAGTGATTATGGGAAACTATAATCCTAATAGGACTTTTAGTGTTGATTGTCTTAGACCTAGAACTCATAAACAGTATTTCCATCTCCTTGGATCAAGAGACTCAGTCAAGTACATACATCCACCTGGTATGTTGTACAAGACTAAACTCAAAGTCTTCAGATTAGGAAAGTACTCAAAGTGTTTGATCATAGAGTTACTAGTATGTCAAACTGGACAACTTCTCCAATACCTTGGATCAAGAGCCTCCCGGACAGGCCCCCCATTTGTTACAAAAAACGCTATTCTAAAAGCTTAGAGATCTCCAGTGAATACTAGAAAGGACTGCCCTTCTAGCATCCAGCCTGTTACTGGGTTTTCGTAACAATTAGTCAGTATCCTTGTCCAATTATCCATTAGAATTCAGTATGATTCAATAGTGCTTCAGGATTACAATTGGTAGGTTACTAAGTAGAGAAAATAAAATTTAATAAATTTATTGAGTATCGTCTAGAGGTATATTATCAAAGTAAATTAAATTAATAATAATCAAAATAATAATAATCACTTCTCTCGTGTATAATATTACTGTGCTGATAGCACATGTCACATTTATAATTCTTAAGTACCGTCTGGTACATTAACATTTAATAAGATATTACAAATATGTACAAGTAAGTTTGTGTATGTGTGTAAGTGCTCTAAGTAGTTCGCTATGTTACAAGACTCGACTAGACTTAAACAAGTGACTGACAAAGTCCTCAAATAAACTAACTTCTTGACCAACTGGCAATCAGAACAGTCTGCTTGAACAACAAAAAGAATGCTAAACCCAATAGCAATATAATAAGCAACTGCGACACAAAATCAGGAACAAGGAGATAATATAACGACACTAAGTAGGGACCATCTGCAGATCCTCCATAAAAGTCACAAAACTCCCATACTACTGAATCTAAGTTCAGCATAAGAAAATCCCCGACTGTGATAATACACAGATACCAGTACAAATTAGGTCAGAAGCTACAGCTCAGGACCTGAGTTGTTTCGAGTGTCTATGAGACACACAACCTCAGTACAACGTCGAAAATCACTAAGTCTATACAATGTTCTGTGAACAGAGTTCTACAGAACTAACAAGAATACTGAGACAGACAATCTGTCCAACCACCAAGAGAGTCTAGACCAGACTGAATACTTCAGGCGAGGTGAGGACACCCCCCCTCGATCACGTGATAGCTCCATGGACAGCTGCAGCTCAGAAACAGAAGCCGGCAGTCTAACGAGCCACAAGAGATAATTACAGTAGTTAGACAATCAAGACTTGAACTGAGCACATAATATGTTACATCCTACCTAACCAAGCTAAGTCAAATAACAATATAAAGCAATACATTTACGATGTAGCTATTATCGCAAATATAAGCAATATAAAATTATATGAAAAGGTAATAATTATACATATACATAATCATTGCAACCCATTCAGGGATTGCAACATTCCTCACATCACCTGGAAGTCTCATCTTCCCCACATCACCTGGCAGCCTCATCTTCCTCACATCACCTGGCAGCCTCATCTTCCTCACATCACCTGGCAGCCTCATCTTCCCCACATCACCTGGCAGCCTCATCTTCCTCACATCACCTGAAAGCCTCATCTTCCTCACATCACCTGGCAGCCTCATCTTCCTCACATCGCCTGGAAGCCTCATCTTCCTCACATCACCTGGAAGCCTCATCTTCCTCACATCGCCTGGCAGCCTCATCTTCACATCACCTGGAAGTCTCATCTTCCTCACATCACCTGGAAGCATCATCTTCCTCACATCACCTGGAAGCCTCATCTTCCTCACATCACCTGGCAGCCTCATCTTCCTCACATCACCTGGAAGCCTCATCTTCCTCATATCACCTGGAAGCCTCATCTTCCTCACATCACCTGGAAGCCTCATCTTCCTCACATCACCTGGAAGCCTCATCTTCCTCACATCACCTGGAAGCCTCATCTTCCTCACATCACCTGGCAGCCTCATCTTCCTCACATTACCTAGCAGCCTCATCTTCCTCACATCGCCTGGCATCCTCATCTTCCTCACATCACCTGGCAGCCTCATCTTCCTCACATCACCTGGAAGCCTCATCTTCCTCACATCACCTGGCAGCCTCATCTTCCTCACATCACCTGGAAGCCTCATCTTCCTCACATCACCTGGCAGCCTCATCTTCCTCACATCACCTGGAAGCCTCATCTTCCTCACATCACCTGTAAGCCTCATCTTCCTCACATCACCTGGCAGCCTCATCTTCCTCACATCACCTGGCAGCCTCATCTTCCCCACATCACCTGGCAGCCTCATCTTCCTCACATCACCTGGAAGCCTCATCTTCCTCACATCACCTGGCAGCCTCATCTTCCCCACATCACCTGGCAGCCTCATCTTCCTCACATCACCTGGCAGCCTCATCTTCCTCACATCGCCTGGAAGCCTCATCTTCCTCACATCACCTGGAAGCCTCATCTTCCTCACATCGCCTGGCAGCCTCATCTTCACATCACCTGGAAGTCTCATCTTCCTCACATCACCTGGAAGCCTCATCTTCCTCACATCACCTGGAAGCCTCATCTTCCTCACATCACCTGGCAGCCTCATCTTCCTCATATCACCAGCCTCATCTTCCTCACATCACCTGGAAGCCTCATCTTCCTCAAATCACCTGGAAGCCTCATCTTCCTCACATCACCTGGAAGCCTCATCTTCCTCACATCACCTGGAAGCCTCATCTTCCTCACATCACCTGGAAGTCTCATGTTCCTCACATCACCTGGCAGCCTCATCTTCCTCACATTACCTAGCAGCCTCATCTTCCTCACATCGCCTGGCATCCTCATCTTCCTCACATCACCTGGCAGCCTCATCTTCCTCACATCACCTGGCAGCCTCATCTTCCTCACATCACCTGGCAGCCTCATCTTCCTCACGTCACCTGGAAGCCTCAACTTCCTCACATCACCTGTAAGCCTCATCTTCCTCACATCACCTGGCAGCCTCATCTTCCTCACATCACCTGGCAGCCTCATCTTCCTCACATCACCTGGCAGCCTCATCTTCCTCACATCACCTGGCAGCCTCATCTTCCTCACATCACCTGGCAGCCTCATCTTCCTCACATCACCTGGAAGCCTCATCTTCCTCACATCACCTGGCAGCCTCATCTTCCTCACATCACCTGGCAACCTCATCTTCCTCACATCACCTGGCAGCCTCATCTTTCTCACATCACCTGGAAGCCTCATCTTCCTCACATCACCTGGAGGCCTCATCGTCCTCACATCACCTGGAAGCCTCATCTTCCTCACATCACCTGGCAGCCTCATCTTCCTCACATCACCTGGAAGCCTCATCTTCCTCACATCACCTGGAAGCCTCATCTTCCTCACATCACCTGGCAGCCTCATCTTCCTCACATCACCTGGAAGCCTCATCTTCCTCACATCACCTGGCAGCCTCATCTTCCTTACATCACCTGAAAGCCTCATCTTTCTCACATCACCTGGAAGCCTCATCTTCCTCACATCACCTGGCAGCCTCATCTTCCTCACATCACCTGGAAGCCTCATCTTCCTCACATCACCTGGCAGCCTCATCTTCCTCACATCACCTGGCAGCCTCATCTTCCTCACATCACCTGGCAGCCTCATCTTCCTCACATCACCTGGTTGGTAAATTCTTATCTTCTTCTAACACTATAATTACTATATCACTTTTGTTTTTACTTTGAGTTATCTGTTAACAATAGTCGAGTTATAGTGACTTATCTCCTTTGATGACTTTTTTTTTATTTCATAACTGTGTTTTATTTTCACTGTTTAATTATATCACTGTTGGTCTCTAGAAATATCGTTTTAAGTATATATGGTACTTTCATGGACTGACTATTATCAAAAACATAACTAAAATCCTAATTTACTGCAGATCCGGTGCTCTGTTTTATGAGATTATTTAAATTATTCCCAGTTCCTAATTACTAAATTCAGGTTTTTGCTGTTTAATCTGAAATCTTCACACTCGGCAAGTTTATAGTGAAGTTGAGAGTTCTCTCGGTGAATACATTTAGCACCTGATCTTCCAACATTAGTGATTCTCTAACACTTTAGTCACGCTTCAAGTGCTTGAGTGTGTCATTGATCTTCTCGGAGAGCCACAACTACTCTTGGCTACTCTGTCTAATGAAACGCCAAGAGAAATGGCTGACCCATCGTGTCAAGAGTCAGCAAAGTGGTGGTGGAGCCACAAGGGTGATTAATTGTTTCAGTGTTTCACTGTGGCCACCACTCCTGTGTCTGAGCATCGGAAAATTCCGAGCAAGGAATATCACAGTGTCTCTATGACACAACTGTGTAGTCATGGGATACCTTCTGCCATTACTGTTTTTCGTGCGACTAGCGGACTGAGGATCGAGCCTCCTATAACTCTTGCTCTGAATGATTCATTCGAGTTTAGAGTTAATAAAAAAATATTTTGTTGTTTTATAATAAGGGGAACCATCAGCTGTAAACACTAGGCTAATTTGCTCCAATCCAGGGTTGGCAGGGCTATCTTTCAGCCCTCACGCCAGCACCACTACAAGACAACATTGTATTATTGCATAAATCAAACGGAAACAGAGTAACAGGAGAGAAAGCTATGGAGTGACTGATTCTTCTTTCGGTCTCCATCCCTTGGTGTACAATGGCAAATGCGTTATATAATGCCAATGTAAGATATTCGTATGGTTTGTGTTTCTGACTGTCTGCCAGATGGTTGTTAGCTGCCACCGCGTTGACAGTCTGGGCTGTAGTGTCAGTAGGACTGAAGCTGCCGCTGTTGTCAAATCCTTCCTTTGGGCTGCATGCTCGAGTCTTGGAAAGCAGCGTTAATTTTACCAGATAAAGACAGAACCACTGGTGTACATTAGCTCAGATGTTTGAATTTTTAGTGCTGGGACAAACTGGTTAGAACTTTAAGTCCATCAGAGTCCCCAAACTTTTTCAGTTTTATGCTAATTTTGGTTTGGGAGTTCCACTTCTCGTCAAACTTCCTAGCTTCTGCTGAGTCAATCTTGTATTATGTTTGTTCTTATTCTCGGCAAATGTTTAGAGTGAATGGTGAAGGGGAAGGCCGCTACAAGCTCACAACACACTCCAAAAGTACACGTTTCCAGTTGCTTCAGTTCTCTAGTGTTGTGCAACTGATCCCGTTTTAGGTACATACGTCACAGGTTGATTGATACTTTTTATATCCGAGACTGGACCACTTGATACAAAATAAAAGTGTTCTTCTTCTTCTTCTATTTTCTGCTTTAAATTGTTCGGTTATTAAAGGTCGTTAGCCTCGGAAAAGTCCTGTCTAACATGTGAAACGAGAGCAAATTGCACCAGCACTTGACGCATGTTTGACTTCTTGTTTGTGTGTGAACATACCTTAGCTGAAGTGTGACCTTGCCCGCAATAACATGCCTTAGTTGAAGTGCGACCTAGCCCGCAAGAACGTACCTTAGTTGAAGTGCGACCTTGCCCGCAATAACATGCCTTAGTTGAAGTGTGACCTTGCCCGCAAGAACGTACCTTAGTTGAAGTGCGACCTTGCCCGCAATAACATGCCTTAGTTGAAGTGTGACCTTGCCCCCAATAACATACCTTAGTTGAAGTGCGACCTTGCCCGCAAGAACGTACCTTAGTTGAAGTGTGACCTAGCCCGCAATAACATGCCTTAGTTGAAGTGCGACCTTGCCCGCAAGAACGTACCTTAGTTGAAGTGTGACCTTGCCCGCAAGAACATACCTTAGTTGAAGTGCGACCTTGCCCGCAGTAAAATACCTTAGTTGAAGTGTGACCTTGCCCGCAAGAACATACCTTAGTTGAAGTGTGACCTTGCCCGCAATAACATGCCTTAGTTGAAGTGTAACCTTGCCCGCAATAACATACCTTAGTTGAAGTGTGACCTTGCCCGCAATAACATACCTTAGTTGAAGTGTGACCTTGCCCGCAATAACATACCTTAGTTGAAGTGTGACCTTGCCCGCAATAACATACCTTAGTTGAAGTGTGACCTTGCCCGCAAGAACATACCTTAGTTGAAGTGTGACCTTTCCCGCAATAACATACCTTAATTGAAGTGTGACCTTGCCCGCAATAACATACATTAGTTGAAGTGTGACCTAGCCCGCAATAACATGCCTTAGTTGAAGTGCGACCTTGCCCGCAATAACATGCCTTAGTTGAAGTGTGACCTTGCCCGCAATAACATACATTAGTTGAAGTGCGACCTAGCCCGCAATAACATACATTAGTTGAAGTGTGACCTTGCCCGCAATAACATGCCTTAGTTGAAGTGTGACCTTGCCCGCAATAACATACATTAGTTGAAGTGCGACCTAGCCCGCAATAACATGCCTTAGTTGAAGTGCGACCTTGCCCGCAATAACATGCCTTAGTTGAAGTGTGACCTTGCCCGCAATTACATACATTAGTTGAAGTGTGACCTAGCCCGCAATAACATGCCTTAGTTGAAGTGCGACCTTGCCCGCAATAACATACATTAGTTGAAGTGCGACCTTGCCCGCAATAACATGCATTAGTTGAAGTGCGACCTTGCCCGCAATAACATACATTAGTTGAAGTGCGACCTTGCCCGCAATAACATGCATTAGTTGAAGTGTGACCTTGCCCGCAATAACATACATTAGTTGAAGTGCGACCTAGCCCGCAATAACATGCCTTAGTTGAAGTGCGACCTTGCCCGCAATAACATGTCTTAGTTGAAGTGTGACCTTGCCCGCAATAACATACATTAGCTGAAGTGCGACCTAGCCCGCAATAACATACATTAGTTGAAGTGTGACCTTGCACGCAATAACATGCATTAGTTGAAGTGTGACCTTGCCCGCAATAACATACCTTAGTTGAAGTGCGACCTAGCCCGCAATAACATGCCTTAGTTGAAGTGCGACCTTGCCCGCAATAACATGCCTTAGTTGAAGTGCGACCTTGCCCGCAATAACATGCCTTAGTTGAAGTGCGACCTTGCCCGCAATAACATACCTTAGTTGAAGTGCGACCTTGCCCGCAATAACATACCTTAGTTGAAGTGCGACCTTGCCCGCAATAACATACCTTAGTTGAAGTGCGACCTTGCCCGCAATAACATGCCTTAGTTGAAGTGCGACCTTGCCCGCAATAACATACATTAGTTGAAGTGCGACCTTGCCCGCAATAACATGCCTTAGTTGAAGTGCGACCTTGCCCGCAAGAAATTCAGCAAAATAACGGACTTGATGACACTTCACGTAATCGAATATCAAAACAAATCACATCGTATACATGTCATTTTTATTTTTCATGAACTTTATCAAGTCTCATTTAACGAAACATCGCTGTAAAATGTGTTTTTTGCTGCAGTAGCTCCCAGGATACTGTCTTCAGGAGAGACTCGTCAGGAGACTATCGTCAGGAGACTGTCATCAGGAGACTCTCGTCAGGACACTGTCGTCAAGAGACTGTTGTTAGGAGACTGTCGTCAAGAGACTGTTGTTAGGAGACTGTCGTCAGGAGACTCTCGTCAGGAGACTGTCGTAAGGAGGCTGTCTTCAGGAGACTGTCGTCAGGAGACTGTCGTCAGGAGACTGTCGTCAGGAGACTGTCGTCAGGAGACTGTCGTCAGGAGACTGTCGTCAGGAGACTGTCGTCAGGAGACTGTCGTCAGGAGACTCTCGTCAGGAGACTGTCGTCAAGAGACTGTTGTTAGGAGACTGTCGTCAGGAGACTGTAGCTAAGGAGACACTTCAACAGTCACGGAGTGTTGTTCTACAAGAAGGTTCAACCTACACACTTCCACAGTCTCTAGGTGTTGTTCTACAAGAAGGTTCAATCTACACACTTCCACAGTCTCGAAGTGTTGTTCTACAAGAAGGTTCAACCTACACACTTCCACAGTCTCGAGGAGTTGTTCAACACGAAGGTTCAACCTACACACTTCCACAGTCTCGGAATGATGTTCTACAAGAAGGTTCAACCTACACACTTCCACAGTCTCGAGGTGTTGTTCTACAAGAAGGTTCAACCTACACACTTCCACAGTCTCGGAGTGTTGTTCTACAAGAAGGTTCAACCTACACACTTCCAGAGTCTCGAGGTGTTGTTCTACAAGAAGGTTCAACCTACACACTTCCACAGTCTCGGAGTGTTGTTCTAGAAGAAGGTTCAACCTACACACTTCCACAGTCTCGAGGTGTTGTTCTACAAGAAGGTTCAACCTACACACTTCCACAGTCTCGGAGTGTTGTTCTAGAAGAAGGTTCAACCTACACACTTCCACAGTCTCGGAGTGTTGTTCTAGAAGAAGGTTCAACCTACACACTTCCACAGTCTCGGAGTGTTGTTCTACAAGAAGGTTCAACCTACACACTTCCAGAGTCTCGAGGTGTTGTTCTACAAGAAGGTTCAACCTACACACTTCCACAGTCTCGGAGTGTTGTTCTAGAAGAAGGTTCAACCTACACACTTCCACAGTCTCGGAGTGTTGTTCTAGAAGAAGGTTCAACCTACACACTTCCACAGTTTCGAGGTGTTGTACTACAAGAAGGTTCAAACTACACACTTCTAAAGTCTCGAGGTGTTGTTCTACAAGAAGGTTCAACCTACACACTTCCAGAGTCTCGAGGTGTTGTCCTACAAGAAGGTTCAAACTACACACTTGAACAGTCCCGGAGTGTTGTTCTACAAGAAGGTTCAACCTAGACACTTCCACAGTTTCAAGGTGTTGCTCTACAAGAAGGTTCAACCTACACACTTTCACAGTCTCCAGGTGTCTTTTACAAGAAGGTTCAATCTACACACTTCCACAATCTCGGAGTGTTGTTCTACAAGAAAGTTCAACCTACACACTTCCACAGTCTCGAGGTGTTCTGTCAACCTACAGACTTCCACAGTCTCGGAGTGTTGTTCTACAAGAAGGTTCAACCTACACACTTCCACAGTTTCAAGGTGTTGTTCTACAAGAAGGTTCAATCTACACACTTCCACAGTCTCGAAGTGTTGCTCTACAAGAAGGTTCAACCTACACACTTCCACAGTCTCGGAGTGTTGTTCTACAAGAAGGTTCAACCTACACACTTCCACAGTCTCGGAGTGTTCTTCTACAAGAAGGTTCAACCTACAGACTTCCACAGTCTCGGAGTGTTGTTCTACAAGAAGGTTCAACCTACACACTTCCACAGTCTCGGAGTGTTCTTCTACAAGAAGGTTCAACCTACAGACTTCCACAGTCTCGGAGTGTTGTTCTACAAGAAGGTTCAATCTGCACACTTCCACAGTTTCAAGGTGTTGCTCTACAAGAAGGTTCAACCTACACACTTCCACAGTCTCGGAGTGTTGTTCTACAAGAAGGTTCAACCTACACACTTCCACAGTCTCGGAGTGTTGTTCTACATGAAGATTCAACCTACACACTTCCACAGTCTCGGAGTGTTTTTCTGCAAGAAGGTTCAACCTACACACTTCCACGGTCTCGAGGTGTTGTTCAACATGAAGGTTCAACCTACGCACTTCCACAGTTTCAAGGTGTTGTTCTACAAGAAGGTTCAACCTACACACTTCCACAGTCTCGGAGTGTTGTTCTACAAGAAGGTTCAACCTACACACTTCCACAATCTCGGAGTGTTGTTCTACAAGAAAGTTCAACCTACACACTTCCACAGTCTCGAGGTGTTCTACAAGAAGGTTCAACCTAGAGACTTCCACAGACTCGGAGTGTTGTTCTACAAGAAGGTTCAACCTACACACTTCCACAGTTTCAAGGTGTTGTTCTACAAGAAGGTTCAATCTACACACTTCCACAGTCTCGAAGTGTTGCTCTACAAGAAGGTTCAACCTACACACTTCCACAGTCTCGGAGTGTTGTTCTACAAGAAGGTTCAACCTACACACTTCCACAGTCTCGGAGTGTTGTTCTTCAAGAAGGTTCAACCTACACACTTCCACAGTCTCGGAGTGTTGTTCTACAAGAAGGTTCGACCTACACACTTCCACAGTCTCGAGGTGTTGTTCTACAAGAAGGTTCAACCTACACACTTCCACAGTTTCAAGGTGTTGTTCTACAAGAAGGTTCAACCTACACACTTCCACAGTCTCGGAGTGTTGTTCTACAAGAAGGTTCAACCTACACACTTCCACAGTTTCAAGGTGTTGTTCTACAAGAAGGTTCAACCTACACACTTCCACAGTCTCGGAGTGATGTTCTACAAGAAGGTTCAACCTACACACTTCCACAGTCTCGGAGTGTTGTTCTACAAGAAGATTCAACCTACACACTTCCACAATCTCGGAGTGTTTTTCTGCAAGAAGGTTCAACGTACAAATTTCCACAGTCTCGAGGTGTTCTACAAGAAGGATCAACCTACACACTTCCACAGTCTCTGAGTGTTGTTCTACAAGAAGGTTCAATCTACACACTTCCACACTCTCGGACTGTTGTTCTACAAGAAGGTTCAACCTACACACTTCCACAGTCTCGAGGTTTTGTTCTACAAGAAGGTTCAACCTACACACTTCCACAGTCTCCGAGTGTTGTTCTACAAGAAGGTTCAACCTACACACTTCCACAGTCTCCGAGTGTTGTTCTACAAGAAGGTTCAACCTACACACTTCCACAGTCTCCGAGTGTTGTTCTACAGGAAGGTTCAACCTACACACTTCCACAGTCACGAGGTGTTGTTCAACATGAAGGTTCAACCTACACACTTCCACAGTCTCGGAGTGTTGTTCTTCAAGAAGGTTCAACCTACACACTTGTACAGTCTCGTAGTGTTGTTCTACAAGAAGATTCAACCTACACACTTCCACAGTCTCGAGGTGTTGTTCTACAAGAAGGTTCAATCTACACACTTCCACAGTCTCGGAGTGTTTTTCTGCAAGAAGGATCAACCTACACACTTCCACAGTCTCGAGGTGTTGTTCTACAAGAAGGTTCAACCTACACACTTCCACAGTCACGAGGTGTTGTTCAACATGAAGGTTCAACCGACACACTTCCACAGTCTCGGAGTGTTGTTCTACAAGAAGATTCAACCTACACACTTCCACAGTCACGAGGTGTTGTTCTACAAGAAGGTTCAATCTACACACTTCCACACTCTCGGAGTGTTGTTCTACAAGACGGTTCAATCTACACACTTCCACAGTCACGAATTGTTGTTCTACCAGAAGGTTCAACATACACACTTCCACAGTCTCGGAGTGTTGTTCTACAAGAAGGTTCAACCTGCCCACCTCCTCAGTCTCGAGGTGTTGTTCTACAAGAAGGTTCAACCTACACACTTCCACAGTCTCGGAGTGTTGTTGTACAAGAAGGTTCAGCCTACACACTTCCACAATCTCGGAGTGTTGTTGTACAAGAAGGTTCAACCTACACACTTCCACAGTCTCGAAGTGTTGTTCAACATGAAGGTTCAACCTACACACTTCCACAGTCTCGGAGTGTTGTTCTACAAGAAGGTTCAACCTGCACACTTCCACAGTCTCGAGGTGTTGTTCTACAAGAAGGTTCAAACTACACACTTCCACAGTCTCGGAGTGTTGTTCTACAAGAAGGTTCAACCTTCACACTTCCACAGTCTCGAGGTGTTGTTCTACAAGAAGGTTCAACCTTCACACTTCCACAGTCTCGAGGTGTTGTTCTACAAGAAGGTTCAACCTTCACACTTCCACAGTCTCGAGGTGTTGTTCTACAAGAAGGTTCAACGTACGCACTTCCACCGTCTAGGAGAGTTGTTCTACAAGAAGGTTCAACTTACACACTTCCACAGTCTCGAGGTGTTCTACAAGAAGGTTCAATCTACACACTTCCACAGTCTCGGAGTGTTGTTCTACAAGAAGGTTCAACCTACACACTCCCACAGTCTCGAGGTGTTGTTCTACAAGAAGGTTCAACCTACACACTTCCACAGTCTCGAGGTGTTATTCTACAAGAAGGTTCAACCTTCACACTTCCACAGTCTCGAGGTGTTGTTCTACAAGAAGGTTCAACCTACGCACTTCCACAGTCTCGGAGAGTTGTTCTACAAGAAGGTTCATCTTACACACTTCCACACTCTCGAGGTGTTCTACAAGAAGGTTCAATCTACACACTTCCACAGTCTCGGAGTGTTGTTCTACAAGAAGGTTCAACCTACACACTTCCACAGTCTCGAGGTGTTGTTCTACAAGAAGGTTCAACCTACACACTTCCACAGTCTCGGAGTGTTGTTCTTCAAGAAGGTTCAACCTACACACTTGTACAGTCTCGTAGTGTTGTTCTACAAGAAGATTCAACCTACACACTTCCACAGTCTCGAGGTGTTGTTCTACAAGAAGGTTCAATCTACACATTTCCACAGTCTCGGAGTGTTGTTCTACAAGAAGGTTCAACCTACACATTTCCACAGTCTCGAGGTGTTCTACAAGAAGGTTCAACCTACACACTTCCACATTCTCGGAATGTTGTTCTACAAGAAGGTTCGACCTACTCACTTCCACAGTCTCGAGGTGTTGTTCTACAAGAAGGTTCAACCTACACACTTCCACAGTCTCGAGGTGTTGTTCAACATGAAGGTTCAACCTACACACTTCCACAGTCTCAAGGTGTTGTTCTACAAGAAGGTTCAACCTACACACTTCCACAGTCTCGAGGTGTTGTTCTACAAGAAGGTTCAACCTACACACTTCCACAGTCTCGAGGTGTTGTTCAACATGAAGGTTCAACCTACACACTTCCACAGTCTCAAGGCGTTGTTCTACAAGAAGGTTCAACCTACACACTTCCACAGTCTCGAGGTGTTGTTCTACAAGAAGGTTCAACCTACACACTTCCGCAGTCTCGGAGTGTTGTTCTACAAGAAGGTTCAACCTACACACTTCCACAGTCTTGAGGTGTTGTTCTACAAGAAGGTTCAACCTACACACTTCCGCAGTCTCGGAGTGTTGTTCTACAAGAAGGTTCAACCTACACACTTCCGCAGTCTCGAGGTGTTGTTCAACATGAAGGTTCAACCTACACACTTCCGCAGTCTCGGAGTGTTGTTCTACAAGAAGGTTCAACCTACACACTTCCGCAGTCTCGGAGTGTTGTTCTACAAGAAGGTTCAACCTACACACTTCCACAGTCTCGAGGTGTTGTTCAACATGAAGGTTCAACCTACACACTTCCACAGTCTCAAGGCGTTGTTCTACAAGAAGGTTCAACCTACACACTTCCACAGTCTCGAGGTGTTGTTCTACAAGAAGGTTCAACCTACACACTTCCACAGTCTCAAGGCGTTGTTCTACAAGAAGGTTCAACCTACACACTTCCACAGTCTCGAGGTGTTGTTCTACAAGAAGGTTCAACCTACACACTTCCGCAGTCTCGGAGTGTTGTTCTACAAGAAGGTTCAACCTACACACTTCCACAGTCTCGAGGTGTTGTTCTACAAGAAGGTTCAACCTACACACTTCCACAGTCTCGAGGTGTTGTTCTACAAGAAGGTTCAACCTACACACTTCCGCAGTCTCGGAGTGTTGTTCTACAAGAAGGTTCAACCTACACACTTCCACAGTCTCGGAGTGTTGTTCTACAAGAAGGTTCAACCTACACACTTCCACAGTCTCGAGGTGTTGTTCTACAAGAAGGTTCAACCTACACACTTCCGCAGTCTCGGAGTGTTGTTCTACAAGAAGGTTCAACCTACACACTTCCACAGTCTCGGAGTGTTGTTCTACAAGAAGGTTCAACCTACACACTTCCACAGTCTCGAAGTGTTGTTCTACAAGAAGGTTCAACCTACACACTTCCACAGTCTCGAGGTGTTGTTCTACAAGAAGGTTCAACCTACACACTTCCACAGTCTCGGAGTGTTGTTCAACATGAAGGTTCAACATACACACTTCCGCAGTCTCGGAGTGTTGTTCTACAAGAAGGTTCAACCTACACACTTCCACAGTCTCGAAGTGTTGTTCTACAAGAAGGTTCAACCTACACACTTCCACAGTCTCGAGGTGTTGTTCTACAAGAAGGTTCAACCTACACACTTCCACAGTCTCGGAGTGTTGTTCAACATGAAGGTTCAACCTACACACTTCCACAGTCTCGGAGTGTTGTTCTACAAGAAGGTTCAACCTACACACTTCCACAGTCTCGGAGTGTTGTTCTACAAGAAGGTTCAACCTACACACTTTCACAGTCTGGAGGTGTGAAGATAAATGGTTCAGAGAACCGACAAGTTGATAAATTAGAAACATGTGCAACACTTGGGTATCTTTAATATGGAAACTCTTCGCCACATTGGTTATAGCCAAGTGTATCTAATTGATCAACTTGTCGGTTCTGTGAACCATTTATCTACATTCCTCTCAGACTCAGCAACATCTTGGGATCTTAATACTGCGGATTTTCCACTTGCCTAAACCTTTAGACACGACACTAGACAAGTGTGACACCACCTACGACTGCTGCACCTCTACTTCCTACACTCTATAAGCCAGTTTTTTCACATATGTGCTGTATTCTTTTCAAGATTGATGGAAATACTGCATCGATTCAAGGCTGAGGGACTAATTACCTCAATACTCCTCCTGTTCTTTGTCATTCTCCTTCGTATGAACTGATGAAGTCACTGTGTGGCGAAACGTTTCCTCATTAAAGATGACCAAATGTTGCACATGTGTCTAATATATCAACAGTCTTGAGGTGTTGTTCCTGCCGTCATGCTGAACGAGGGTCGTGAAGACCTCCTTCCATATACTTACAAAAACAAGGACACTAATATTTAAATTAGGCTATATTTTAAACCTCGAGGGTAAATATACACTCAGGGATACGTCTGCTAGTGAATATACACCGGGAGAGAGAGAGAGAGAGAGAGAGAGAGAGAGAGAGAGAGAGAGAGAGAGAGAGAGAGAGAGAGAGAGAGAGAGAGAGAGAGAGAGAGAGAGAGAGAGAGAGAGAGAGAGAGAGACCTCGGGGTAAATACATGCTGAAAGAAATATCTCTGAACGTGAGTATTGGGAAAGATACGCTTCCCAGTATATATAGATACACTTTCCAGTATGAATACACAGATACACCTCAGCATACATACACTAAGATATATCTCGCAGTGTACATACCCATGGGAGAGATCTCTCCGAGTATAATCAATATATATTCCAAATACTCCCAATTCTGTTAAGGTGATCGAGCAGTAATATTAAAAAAAAAAAAAAAAGAAATTACCATGGTGATATCGATAACAAAAATTCTGTCTTTTCCATTTCAAAACACCAATGTCGTGTTTTTAAACTCAAAAACTGATTTTTTTTATGATTGGGGTTTTTATGGTCAGAGGTAATATTTATTTTCGATGATCTGTTAAATAGAGATATAGAATGAGTACGTTGAGTTAGTGTGAGGTCGTGGAGGAAGCAACGACCTGTGTTAGCAACGTTGAGTTAGTGTGAGGTCGTGGAGGAAGCAACGACCTGTGTTAGCAACGTTGAGTTAGTGTGTGGTCGTGGAGGAAGCAACGACCTGTGTTAGCAACGTTGAGTTAGTGTGAGGTCGTGGAGGAAGCAACGACCTGTGTTAGCAACGTTGAGTTAGTGTGAGGTCGTGGAGGAAGCAACGACCTGTGTTACCAACGTTGAGTTAGTGTGAGGTCGTGGAGGAAGCAACGACCTGTGTTAGCAACGTTGAGTTAGTGTGTGGTAGTGGAGGAAGCAACGACCTGTGTTAGCAACGTTGAGTTAGTGTGTGGTCGTGGAGGAAGCAACGACCTGTGTTAGCAACGTTGAGTTAGTGTGTGGTCGTGGAGGAAGCAAAGACCTGTGTTAGCAACGTTGAGTTAGTGTGAGGTCGTGGAGGAAGCAACGACCTGTGTTACCAACGTTGAGTTAGTGTGAGGTCGTGGAGGAAGCAACGACCTGTGTTAGCAACGTTGAGTTAGTGTGAGGTCGTGGAGGAAGCAACGACCTGTGTTAGCAACGTTGAGTTAGTGTGAGGTCGTGGAGGAAGCAACGACCTGTGTTAGCAACGTTGAGTTAGTGTGTGGTCGTGGAGGAAGCAACGACCTGTGTTAGCAACGTTGAGTTAGTGTGTGGTAGTGGAGGAAGCAACGACCTGTGTTACCAACGTTGAGTTAGTGTGTGGTCGTGGAGGAAGCAACGACCTGTGTTAGCAACGTTGAGTTAGTGTGTGGTCGTGGAGGAAGCAACGACCTGTGTTAGCAACGTTGAGTTAGTGTGAGGTCGTGGAGGAAGCAACGACCTGTGTTACCAACGTTGAGTTAGTGTGAGGTCGTGGAGGAAGCAACGACCTGTGTTAGCAACGTTGAGTTAGTGTGAGGTCGTGGAGGAAGCAACGACCTGTGTTAGCAACGTTGAGTTAGTGTGAGGTCGTGGAGGAAGCAACGACCTGTGTTAGCAACGTTGAGTTAGTGTGAGGTCGTGGAGGAAGCAACGACCTGTGTTAGCAACGTTGAGTTAGTGTGAGGTCGTTGAGGAAGCAACGACCTGTGTTACCAACGTTGAATTAGTGTGAGGTCGTGGGGAAAGCAACGACCTGTGTTACCAACGATCTGTGTTAGCAACGTTGAGTTAGTGTGAGGTCGTGGAGGAAGCAACGACCTGTGTTAGCAACGTTGAATTAGTGTGAGGTCGTGGAGGAAGCAACGACCTGTGTTACCAACGTTGAATTAGTGTGAGGTCGTGGAGAAAGCAACGACCTGTGTTACCAACGATCTGTGTTAGCAACGTTGAGTTAGTGTGAGGTCGTGGAGGAAGCAACGACCTGTGTTAACGTTGAGTTAGTGTGAGGTCGTGCAGGAAGCAAAGACCTGTGTTACCAACGTTGAGTTAGTGAGAGGTAGTGGAGGAAGCAACGACCTGTGTTAGCAACGTTGAGTTAGTGTGAGGTCGTGGAGGAAGCAACGACCTGTGTTACCAACGTAGAGTTAGTGTGAGGTAGTGGAGGAAGCAACGACATGTGTTAGCAACGTTGACTTAGTGTGAGGTCGTGGAGGAAGCAAAGACCTGTGTTACCAACGTTGAATTAGTGTGAGGTCGTGGAGGAAGCAACGACCTGTGTTAGCAACGTTGAGTTAGTGTGAGGTAGTGGAGGAAGAAACGACCTGTGTTACCAACGTTGAGTTAGTGTGAGGTAGTGGAGGAAGCAACGACCTGTGTTACCAACGTTGAGTTAGTGTGAGGTCGTGGAGGAAGCAACGACCTGTGTTAGCAACGTTGAGTTAGTGTGAGGTCGTGGAGGAAGCAACGACCTGTGTTAGCAACGTTGAGTTAGTGTGAGGTCGTGGAGGAAGCAAAGACCTGTGTTACCAACGTTGAGTTAGTGTGAGGTAGTGGAGGAAGAAACGACCTGTGTTACCAACGTTGAGTTAGTGTGAGGTCGTGGAGGAAGCAACGACCTGTGTTAGCAACGTTGAGTTAGTGTGAGGTCGTTGAGGAAGCAACGACCTGTGTTACCAACGTTGAATTAGTGTGAGGTCGTGGAGGAAGCAACGACCTGTGTTACCAACGATCTGTGTTAGCAACGTTGAGTTAGTGTGAGGTCGTGGAGGAAGCAACGACCTGTGTTAGCAACGTTGAGTTAGTGTGAGGTCGTTGAGGAAGCAACGACCTGTGTTACCAACGTTGAATTAGTGTGAGGTCGTGGAGAAAGCAACGACCTGTGTTACCAACGATCTGTGTTAGCAACGTTGAGTTAGTGTGAGGTCGTGGAGGAAGCAACGACCTGTGTTAGCAACGTTGAGTTAGTGTGAGGTCGTGCAGGAAGCAAAGACCTGTGTTACCAACGTTGAGTTAGTGTGAGGTCGTGCAGGAAGCAAAGACCTGTGTTACCAACGTTGAGTTAGTGTGAGGTCGTGGAGGAAGCAACGACCTGTGTTAGCAACGTTGAGTTAGTGTGAGGTCGTGGAGGAAGCAACGACCTGCTTTACCAACGTAGAGTTAGTGTGAGGTAGTGGAGGAAGCAACGACCTGTGTTAGCAACGTTGACTTAGTGTGAGGTCGTGGAGGAAGCAAAGACCTGTGTTACCAACGTTGAATTAGTGTGAGGTCGTGGAGGAAGCAACGACCTATGTTAGCAACGTTGAGTTAGTGTGAGGTAGTGGAGGAAGAAACGACCTGTGTTACCATCGTTGAGTTAGTGTGAGGTAGTGGAGGAAGCAACGACCTGTGTTAGCAACGTTGAGTTAGTGTGAGGTCGTGGAGGAAGCAACGACCTATGTTAGCAACGTTGAGTTAGTGTGAGGTAGTGGAGGAAGCAACGACCTGTGTTACCAACGTTGAGTTAGTGTGAGGTAGTGGAGGAAGAAACGACCTGTGTTACCAACGTTGAGTTAGTGTGAGGTAGTGGAGGAAGCAACGACCTGTGTTACCAACGTTGAGTTAGTGTGAGGTAGTGGAGGAAGCAACGACCTATGTTAGCAACGTTGAGTTAGTGTGAGGTCGTGGAGGAAGCAACGACCTATGTTAGCAACGTTGAGTTAGTGTGAGGTAGTGGAGGAAGCAACGACCTGTGTTACCAACGTTGAGTTAGTGTGAGGTCGTGGAGGAAGCAACGACCTATGTTAGCAACGTTGAGTTAGTGTGAGGTCGTGGAGGAAGCAACGACCTATGTTAGCAACGTTGAGTTAGTGTGAGGTCGTGGAGGAAGCAAAGACCTGTGTTACCAACGTTGAGTTAGTGTGAGGTCGTGGAGGAAGCAACGACCTGTGTTACCAACGTAGAGTTAGTGTGAGGTCGTGGAGGAAGCAAAGACCTGTGTTACCAACGTTGAGTTAGTGTGAGGTCGTGGAGGAAGCAACGACCTGTGTTAGCAACGTTGAGTTAGTGTGAGGTCGTGGAGGAAGCAACGACCTGTGTTAGCAACGTTGAGTTAGTGTGAGGTCGTTGAGGAAGCAACGACCTGTGTTACCAACGTTGAATTAGTGTGAGGTAGTGGAGGAAGCAACGACCTGTGTTACCAACGATCTGTGTTAGCAACGTTGAGTTAGTGTGAGGTCGTGGAGGAAGCAACGACCTGTGTTAGCAACGTTGAGTTAGTGTGAGGTCGTGGAGGAAGCAACGACCTGTGTTACCAACGTTGAATTAGTGTGAGGTCGTGGAGGAAGCAACGACCTGTGTTACCAACGATCTGTGTTAGCAACGTTGAGTTAGTGTGAGGTCGTGGAGGAAGCAACGACCTGTGTTAGCAACGTTGAGTTAGTGTGAGGTCGTGCAGGAATAGTCATGATTGTGATAGTGATGGTAATGGTGGTAGTGGTGGTAATGGTGGCATTGATAAGATGGTGATAGTAGTGATAGTGTTATTGGTGGTTGTAGTAGAGGTGGTAATAGTGGAAATAGTTGTGGACTAGGTGGTGATAGTAGTGGTAGCGATGGTAGTAGTGGTAGTGATGGCAGTAGTGGTAGTAGTGATAGTAGTGGTAGTGATAGTAGTGGTACTAGTAGTGGCAGTGGATGGCAGTGAGTGGCAGTGGATGGCAGCAGTGGCAGCGATGGTAGTAGTGGCAGTGATGGCAGGCAGCAGAGTGATACCGACTGGCAGTAGTGATAGTGATGGCAGTAGGAATGATGGCTAGGTAGCTGGCAGTGATGGCAGTATGATAGTCAGCAGTGATGGTAGTAGTGGCAGCATGCAGTGGCAGTGATGGCAGGCGTAGTGGCAGCGATGGCAGTAGCTGCATGGCACGGCAGAGTGGCAGTGATGGCAGCAGTGGCAATGAGATGGCAGCAGTGGCAGTTGGCACGGCATGGCAGAGTGGTGAGAGACGATATCAGGGTCAGTGATAGCAAGGCAGATGGCAGCGGATGGCAGTAGGCATGACGGCAGTAGGCAGGTGAAGGCAGAGATCGCAGCAGAGTGCAGTGATGGCAGCAGTGGCAGTGATGGCAGTAGTGGCAGGTGATGGCAGCAGGCAGAGTGATGGCAGCATGCAGGCAAAGCATGGCAGCAGAGGCAGTGATGGCAGGATGCAGCGGCATGAGGCGGCAGAGTGATGGCAGCAGGCAGTGGCGGCAGCAGTGGCAGCGATGGCAGCAGGCGATGGCAGTGGCAGCAGCAGGCAGCGATCGCAGCAGGCAGTGATGGCATGGCAGCGGCAGTATGGCGGCAGCAGATGGCAGAGTGGCAGTGCGGATGGCAGCAGTGGCAGTGATGGCAGCAGGGCAGTGACGGCAGTAGCGGAGCAGACGGCAGTGAGCTAAGCAGTGGCGTATGGCAGTGGCAGCGATGGCAGATGGCAGCAGTGCGACGGCAGCATGGCAGTGACGGCAGCAGGCAGCAGTGATGGCAGCAGTGCAGGAGCAGCGGAGTGACGGCAGCAGGCAGAGGCAGTGAGGCAGCGACGGCAGTGGCAGTGATGGCAGCAGCTCGGCAGCAGCTGGCATGGCAGCAGTGGCAGCGATGGCAGCAGTGGCAGATGGCAGTAGCAGCGAGTGACGGCAGCAGTAGAGTGGACTTGGCAGATGGCAGCGATGGCAGCAGTGGCAGTGGCAGTGGCACGCAGTGGCAGAGATGGCAGCAGCGGCAGCGAGCGGTAGGCAGCAGATGGCAGCCAGTGGCAGTGATGGCAGCAGTGGCAGTGGATGGCAGCAGTGGCAGCGGAGTGGCAGCGATTTGCAGCAGTGCATGGCAGCAGTGGCAGTGACTTGGCAGCAGTGGCAGCCGATGGCAGAGCAGTGGCAGATGGCAGAGTGGCAGCTGACGGCAGCAGGCAGTGACTAGGCAGGCAGTGGCAGCAGTGGCAGTGATGGCAGAGCGGCAGCGATGGCAGTAGTGGCAGAGAGTGGCAGTGACTGGCAGTCAGTGGCAGTGATGGCAGTCAGTGGCAGCGGTGGCAGAGCAGTGACTGGCAGCAGTGGCAGTGTGGCAGCAGTGGCAGAGGATGGCAGCAGCAGTGAGGCAGCAGGATGGCAGAGCAGTGGCAGCAGGCAGTGCAGTGGCAGAGTGGCAGTGTCAGGCAGCAGTGGCAGCCGGCAGTAGCAGCAGGCAGTGGACGGCAGCAGTGGCAGTGATGGCGCAGTGGAGATGGCAGCAGTGGCATGAGGCAGGCAGTGGCATGGTGGAGCAGGCAGTGAGGCAGCAGTGGCAGTGACAGCAGGCAGTGGCAGTGAGTGGGAGGTAGCAGTGGCAGGATGGCGAGCAGTGGCAGTGATGGCAGCAGTGGCAGTGATGGCAGAGGCAGAGTAGGCAGTGGTGGCAGCAGTGGCAGTGATGGCAGCAGCTGGCAGCGATGGCAGCAGTGGCAGTGGCGGCAGCAGTGGCAGTCATGGCAGCATGGCAGTGGCGCAGTGGCAGCGATGGCAGTCAGTGGCAGCGGCAGCAGCAGTGGTCAGCAGTGGCAGTGACGGCAGCAGTGGCAGTGGCGGCAGCAGCAGGTGAGGCACAGCAGTGGCGGCAGAGACGGCAGAGCAGTGGCAGCAGTGGCAGTGACTTGACAGTGCAGCGGCAGAGCGGACGGCAGCAGTGGCAGCGGCGGCAGCAGCGGCAGTGATGGCAGCAGCAGTGAGCTGGCAGGCAGTCGGCAGTGACGGCAGCAGGGCAGTGACGGCAGCAGTGGCAGTGGACGGCAGGCAGTGGCAGTGATGGCAGCAGTGGCAGGTGGCAGTGCAGTGATGGCAGCAGTGATGGCAGCAGTGGCAGTGGAGGCAGCAGTGGCAGTGATGGCAGCAGTGGCAGTGGACGTAGAAAGAGCAGCGGCAGTGACGGCAGCGAGGCAGTAGGATAGGCAGCACTGGCAGGAGTAGCAGTGAGTTTAGCAGTAGTGAGCAGATGGCAGAGCAGTGGCAGTGATGGCAGCAGTGGCAGTGGTGGCAGCAGTGGCAGTGAGGCAGAGTGGCAGGGCGACAGCAGTGGCAGTGATTAGCAGCAGGCAGTGATGGCAGCAGTGGCAGTGACGGCAGCAGTGGCAGTGGGATGGCAGTCAGCAGAGTGATAGCAGCAGTGGCAGGTGGCAGCAGTGGCAGAGCTGGCAGCAGGCAGTGAGCAGGCAGTGGAGTGGACTACAGCAGTGGCAGTGGTGGCAGCAGCAGGAATGGATGGCAGTGCAGTGGTGGCAGGCGGCAGTGGCAGCAGGTGGCAGAGTGGCAGTGAGCAGGCAGTAGCAGAAGATGGCAGGATGGCAGGAGTGGCAGCAGCAGTGAGGTGGCAGTGCAGTGGCAGTGGATGGCAGCAGTGGCAGTGCAGAGGCAGTGGTGTGGCAGCAGTGGCAGTGATAGGCAGAAACATGGCAGTGATGGCAGTGTGGCAGGCAGAGGCAGTGGCAGGCAGCAGTGGCAGTGGACGGCAGGAGTGGAGCAGCAGCAGAGTGGCAGTGGTAGGCAGCATGGCAGTGGTGGCAGCAGCGGCAGTGACGGCAGTAGTGGCAGTGGATGGCAGCAGTGGCAGTGATAGGCAGTGGCAGTGGCAGAGTGGCAGTGAGTGGCAGTGGCAGGCAGACAGGCAGTGGCAGTAGCAGTGGCACGTGGTGGCAGCAGTGGCAGTGGCGGCAGCAGTGGCAGTGGTGGCAGTGTAGTGGCAGTGGCAGCAGTGGCAGAGGCAGTCAGTAGGCAGTGGCGGCAGTGCAGTGGTGCAGCGGTGGCAGTGCGAGAGTGATGGCAGCAGTGGCAGTGATGGCAGCAGTGGCAGCGACGGCAGCAGTGGCAGGATGGCAGGCGCAGTGACGGCAGTGGAGCAGGAGGCAGCAGTGGAGGCAGTGACGGCAGTCAGTGGCAGTGGTGGCAGCAGGCAGTGGCATGGCAGCAGTGGCAGTGGGCAGCAGTGGCAGCTGACGGCAGGCAGTGGCAGCAGGGGCAGCAGGCAGTGATGGCAGTAGCGGCAGCGGTGGCAGTAGATGGCAGTGGCAGCAGTGGCAGTGGATGGCAGTGAGCGGCAGTGGTGGCAGCAGTGGCAGTGATGGCAGTAGTGGCAGATGGCAGAGGTAGGCAGTAGGCTGGCAGAGGCAGCAGTGGCAGTGGAGCAGTGGCAGTGGTGGCAGTAGAGAGTGGCAGCAGCGGCAGTGGTATTAGGCAGTGGCAGTGGTGGCAGCAGTGGCAGTGATACAGAGTGGTAGTAGTAGGCAGTGGCAGTGGCAGGTAGCAGTGGCAGTAGCAGAGGTGGCAGTAGCGGCAGGTGGTGGCATGGCAGTGGACGGCAGCAGGTGGTAGCAGTGGCAGCGATGGTAGCAGTGGTAGTGGCAGGCAGCGCAGTGGCGGAGTAGGCAGTGGCAGTGGATGGCAGCAGTGGCAGTGATGGCAGTGATGGCAGTAGTGGTAGTGGTGGCAGTGGATGGTAGTAGTGTGGCTGGATGGTAGTGGTAGTGGTGGTAGCAGTGGCAGTGGTGGCAGGTAGTGGTAGGTGGCAGTAGTGGTAGTATGCAGTGATGGTAGTAGTGGTAGTGGTGGTAGTGGTGGTAGTAGTGGTATTACAGGCACAGGTTTACAACAACCTGCAGTTATAATTAAACAAACATCGGAGTCAGTAAAACACAACACCAGAATATGACTGTCCCAAATAAACAAATCTAATATTTACAATATGTACACAATATACAATATGTACTGTACTGTTAGACCTAGTGTACAACACGGTGAGCGACCAGCTGCACAGACTAGTACGGTGAGCGACCAGCAGCACAGACTAGTACGGTGAGCGACCACCTGCACAGACTAGTACGGTGAGCGACCACCTGCACAGACTAGTACGGTGAGCGACCACCTGCACAGACTAGTACGGTGAGCGACCACCTGCACAGACTAGTACGGTGAGCGACCACCTGCACAGACTAGTACGGTGAGCGACCACCTGCACAGACTAGTACGGTGAGCGACCAGCTGCACAGACTAGTACGGTGAGTGACCAGCTGCACAGACTAGTACGGTGAGTGACCAGCTGCACAGACTAGTACGGTGAGTGACCAGCTGCACAGACTAGTACGGTGAGTGACCAGCTGCACAGACTAGTACGGTGAGTGACCAGCTGCACAGACTAGTACGGTGAGTGACCAGCTGCACAGACTAGTACGGTGAGTGACCAGCTGCACAGACTAGTACGGTGAGTGACCAGCTGCACAGACTAGTACGGTGAGCGACCAGCTGCACAGACTAGTACGGTGAGTGACCAGCTGCACAGACTAGTACGGTGAGCGACCAGCTGCACAGACTAGTACGGTGAGTGACCAGCTGCACAGACTAGTACGGTGAGCGACCAGCTGCAGACTAGTACGGTGAGCGACCAGCTGCACAGACTAGTACGGTGAGCGACCAGCTGCACAGACTAGTACCGTGAGCGACCAGCTGCACAGACTAGTACGGTGAGTGACCAGCTGCACAGACTAGTACGGTGAGCGACCAGCTGCACAGACTAGTACGGTGAGCGACCAGCTGCACAGACTAGTACGGTGAGTGACCAGCAGCACAAACAAGTACGGTGAGTGACCAGCAGCACAAACAAGTACGGTGAGTGACCAGCAGCACAAACAAGTACGGTGAGTGACCAGCAGCACAAACAAGTACGGTGAGTGACCAGCAGCACAAACAAGTACGGTGAGTGACCAGCTGCACTGGCAAGTACGGTAAGTGACCAGCTGCACTGGTCGTGAGGCAGCATATATAGCACCTGGTTCACTGGTCGGGAGGCAGCATATATAGCACCTGGTTCACTGGTCGTGAGACAGCATGTATGGCACCTGGTTCACTGGTCGTGAGACAGCATATATAGCACCTGGTTCACTGGTCGTGAGACAGCATGTATAGCACCTGGTTCACTGGTCGGGAGGCAGCATATATAGCACCTGGTTCAATGGTCGTGAGACAGCATATATAGCACCTGGTTCACTGGTCGGGAGGCAGCATATATAGCACCTGGTTCACTGGTCGGGAGGCAGCATATATAGCACCTGGTTCACTGGTCGGGAGGCAGCATATATAGCACCTGGTTCACTGGTCGGGAGGCAGCATATATAGCACCGGGTTCACTGGTCGGGAGGCAGCATATATAGCACCGGGTTCACTGGTCGGGAGGCAGCATATATAGCACCTGGTTCACTGGTCGGGAGGCAGGTTATATAGCACCTGGTTCACTGGTCGGGAGGCAGCATATATAGCACCTGGTTCACTGGTCGGGAGGCAGCATATATAGCACCTGGCTCACTGGTCGGGAGGCAGCATATATAGCACCTGGTTCACTGGTCGGGAGGCAGCATATATAGCACCTGGTTCACTGGTCGGGAGGCAGCATATATAGCACCGGGTTCACTGGTCGGGAGGCAGCATATATAGCATGTTGCGGCCCCTGCCAAACTAGCGGTTAAATAGTTAACCTGCCGGCCGGCAGTACCACTGGGTGCGTCATCAAACCCAATGTGGGGGCTGCTGAGCCGGCCTTAGAGCAGTAAGAGCCTGAGTGCCTCACGGTGCACACCTAAGCAGTAGGTACCTGACCACCGAAGGGTACACGTCTACTGGCTTTAGTAACAGTATGTACCAGAGCGCCTCGCTGTACACACCTAAGCAGTAGGTACTTGACCACCGAAGGGTACACGTCTACTGGCTTTAGTAATAGTATGTACCAGAGCGCCTCGCTGTACACACCTAAGCAGTAGGTACCTGACCACCGAAGGGTACACGTCTACTGGCTTTAGTAACAGTATGTACCAGAGCGCCTCGCTGTACACACCTAAGCAGTAGGTACCTGACCACCGAAGGGTACACGTCTACTGGCTTTAGTAACAGTATGTACCTGAGCGCCTCGCTGTACACACCTAAGCAGTAGGTACCTGACCACCGAAGGGTACACGTCTACTGGCTTCAACATTAAGTACCTGAACTCCTCAGGGTACACGTCTATGCAGTAGGTACCTGACCACCGAATCGTACCTATCTACTGGCGTTAGAAGAACCGCTCACCGCAGCTCACTGAGTCTGTTGGCCTCAGTTACTTGACGGCCGCATTCAGTGAGCTTGCAGCATATATAGCACCTGGTTCACTGGTCGGGGGCAGCATATATAGCACCTGGTTCACTGGTCGTGAGGCAGCATATATAGCACCTGGTTCACTGGTCGGGGGCAGGATATATAGCACCTGGTTCACTGGTCAGGAGGCAGCATGTATAGCACCTGGTTCACTGGTCGGTAGGCAGCATATATAGCACCTGGTTCACTGGTCGGGGGCAGCATATATAGCACCTGGTTCACTGGTCGGAAGGCAGCATATATAGCACCTGGTTCACTGGTCGGGAGGCAGCATATATAGCACCTGGTTCACTGGTCGGGGGGCAGCATATATAGCAGCATATATAGCACCTGGTTCACTGGTCGCACCTGGTTCAGGCAGCATATATAGCACCTGGTTCACTGGTCGGTAGGCAGCATATATAGCACCTGGTTCACTGGTCGGGAGGCAGCATATATAGCACCTGGTTCACTGGTCGGGAGGCAGCATATATAGCACCTGGTTCACTGGTCGGGAGGCAGCATATATAGCACCTGGTTCACTGGTCGGGAGGCAGCATATATAGCACCTGGTTCACTGGTCGGGAGGCAGCATATATAGCACCTGGTTCACTGGTCGGGAGGCAGCATATATAGCACCTGGTTCACTGGTCGGGAGGCAGCATATATAGCACCTGGTTCACTGGTCGGGAGGCAGCATATATAGCACCTGGTTCACTGGTCGGGAGGCAGCATATATAGCACCTGGTTCACTGGTCGGGAGGCAGCATATATAGCACCTGGTTCACTGGTCGGGAGGCAGCATATATAGCATCTGGTTCACTGGTCGGGAGGCAGCATATATAGCACCTGGTTCACTGGTCACGGGAGGCAGCATATATAGCACCTGGTTCACTGCTCGGGAGGCAGCATATATAGCACCTGGTTCACTGGTCGGGAGGCAGCATATATAGCACCTGGTTCACTGGTCGGGAGGCAGCATATATAGCACCTGGTTCACTGGTCGGGAGGCAGCATATATAGCACCTGGTTCACTGGTCGGGAGGCAGCATATATAGCACCTGGTTCACTGGTCGGGAGGCAGCATATATAGCACCTGGTTCACTGGTCGGGAGGCAGCATATATAGCACCTGGTTCACTGGTCGGGAGGCAGCATATATAGCACCTGGTTCACTGGTCGGGAGGCAGCATATATAGCACCTGGTTCACTGGTCGGGAGGCAGCATATATAGCACCTGGTTCACTGGTCGGGAGGCAGCATATATAGCACCTGGTTCACTGGTCGGGAGGCAGCATATATAGCACCTGGTTCACTGGTCGGGAGGCAGCATATATAGCACCTGGTTCACTGGTCGGGAGGCAGCATATATAGCACCTGGTTCACTGGTCCGGAGGCAGCATATATAGCACCTGGTTCACTGGTCGGGAGGCAGCATATATAGCACCTGGTTCACTGGTCGGGAGGCAGCATATATAGCACCTGGTTCACTGGTCGGGAGGCAGCATATATAGCACCTGGTTCACTGGTCGGGAGGCAGCATATATAGCACCTGGTTCACTGGTCGGGAGGCAGCATATATAGCACCTGGTTCACTGGTCGGGAGGCAGCATATATAGCACCTGGTTCACTGGTCGGGAGGCAGCATATATAGCACCTGGTTCACTGGTCGGGAGGCAGCATATATAGCACCTGGTTCACTGGTCGGGAGGCAGCATATATAGCACCTGGTTCACTGGTCGGGGGCAGCATATATAGCACCTGGTTCACTGGTCGGGAGGCAGCATATATAGCACCTGGTTCACTGGTCGGGGGCAGCATATATAGCACCTGGTTCACTGGTCGGGAGGCAGCATATATAGCACCTGGTTCACTGGTCGGGAGGCAGCATATATAGCACCTGGTTCACTGGTCGGGAGGCAGCATATATAGCACCTGGTTCACTGGTCGGGAGGCAGCATATATAGCACCTGGTTCACTGGTCGGGAGGCAGCATATATAGCACCTGGTTCACTGGTCGGGAGGCAGCATATATAGCACCTGGTTCACTGGTCGGGAGGCAGCATATATAGCACCTGGTTCACTGGTCGGGAGGCAGCATATATAGCACCTGGTTCACTGGTCGGGAGGCAGCATATATAGCACCTGGTTCACTGGTCGTGAGGCAGCATATATAGCACCTGGTTCACTGGTCGGGAGGCAGCATATATAGCACCTGGTTCACTGGTCGGGGGCAGCATATATAGCACCTGGTTCACTGGTCGGGGGGCAGCATATATAGCACCTGGTTCACTGGTCGTCGGGAGGCAGCATATATAGCACCTGGTTCACTGGTCGGGAGGCAGCATATATAGCACCGGGTTCACTGGTCGGGAGGCAGCATATATAGCACCTGGTTCACTGGTCGGGAGGCAGCATATATAGCACCTGGTTCACTGGTCGGGAGGCAGCATATATAGCACCTAATTCACTGGTCGGTAGGCAGCATATATAGCACCTAGTTCACTGGTCGGGAGGCAGGATATATAGCACCTAGTTCACTGGTCGGGAGGCAGCATATATAGCACCTGGTTCACTGGTAGGGAGGCAGCATATATAGCACCTGGTTCACTGGTCTGGGGAGGCAGCATATATAGCATCTGGTTCACTGGTCGGGAGGCAGCATATATAGCACCTGGTTCACTGGTCGGGAGGCAGCATATATAGCACCTGGTTCACTGGTCGGGAGGCAGCATATATAGCACCTGGTTCACTGGTAGGGAGGCAGCATATATAGCACCTGGTTCACTGGTCGTGAGGCAGCATATATAGCACCTGGTTCACTGGTCGGGAGGCAGCATATATAGCACCTGGTTCACTGGTCGGGAGGCAGCATATATAGCACCTGGTTCACTGGTCGGGAGGCAGCATATATAGCACCTGGTTCACTGGTCGGGAGGCAGCATATATAGCACCTGGTTCACTGGTCGGGAGGCAGCATATATAGCACCTGGTTCACTGGTCGGGAGGCAGCATATATAGCACCTGGTTCACTGGTCGGGAGGCAGCATATATAGCACCTGGTTCACTGGTCGGGAGGCAGCATATATAGCACCTGGTTCACTGGTCGGGAGGCAGCATATATAGCACCTGGTTCACTGGTCGGGAGGCAGCATATATAGCACCTGGTTCACTGGTCGGGAGGCAGCATATATAGCACCTGGTTCACTGGTCGGGAGGCAGCATATATAGCACCTGGTTCACTGGTCGGGAGGCAGCATATATAGCACCTGGTTCACTGGTCGGGAGGCAGCATATATAGCACCTGGTTCACTGGTCGGGAGGCAGCATATATAGCACCTGGTTCACTGGTCGGGAGGCAGCATATATAGCACCTGGTTCACTGGTCGGGAGGCAGCATATATAGCACCTGGTTCACTGGTCGGGAGGCAGCATATATAGCACCTGGTTCACTGGTCGGGAGGCAGCATATATAGCACCTGGTTCACTGGTCGGGAGGCAGCATATATAGCACCTGGTTCACTGGTCGGGAGGCAGCATATATAGCACCTGGTTCACTGTTCGAGAGGCAGCATATATAGAAAATGGTTCACTGGTCTGGTGAGGCAGCATATATAGCACCTGGTTCACTGGTCGGGAGGCAGCATATATAGCACACTGGTGGTATCACTGGTTCTGGTCGGGAGGCAGCATATATAGCACCTGGTTCACTGGTCGGGAGGCAGCATATATAGCACCTGGTTCACTGGTCGTGAGGCAGCATATATAGCACCTGGTTCACTGGTCGGGAGGCAGCATATATAGCACCTGGTTCACTGGTCGGGAGGCAGCATATATAGCACCTGGTTCACTGGTCGGGAGGCAGCATATATAGCACCTGGTTCACTGGTCGGGAGGCAGCATATATAGCACCTGGTTCACTGGTCGGGAGGCAGCATATATAGCACCTGGTTCACTGGTCGTGAGGCAGCATATATAGCACCTGGTTCACTGGTCGGGAGGCAGCATATATAGCACCTGGTTCACTGGTCGGGAGGCAGCATATATAGCACCTGGTTCACTGGTCGTGAGGCAGCATATATAGCACCTGGTTCACTGGTCGGGAGGCAGCATATATAGCACCTGGTTCACTGGTCGGGAGGCAGCATATATAGCAC
>NC_091292.1:68727680-68790180 GCF_038502225.1 Cherax quadricarinatus
TCGATGAAGAAAGGGAGGCGCTAATTTCATGCACTGGTCAGGGAGGTATAACATCTTTTAGGAGTGAAGAAGAGCAGGATGTGAGTGTGGGGGAGGTGCGTGAGGCATTACGTAGAATGAAAGGCGGTAAAGCAGCTGGAACTGACGGGATCATGACACAAATGTTAAAAGCAGGAGGGGGATATAGTGTTGGAGTGGTTGGTATTTTTGTTTAATAAATGTATGAAAGAGGGGAAGGTACCTAGGGATTGGCAGAGGGCATGTATAGTCCCTTTATATAAAGGGAAGGGAAACAAAATAGATTGTAAAAATTGTAGGGGAATAAGCTTACTGAGTATACCAGGAAAAGTGTACGGTAGGGTTATTATTGAAAGAATTAGAGGTAAGACAGAGAGTAGGATTTTGGATGAGCAAGAAGGCTTTAGAGTGGTAGGGGATGTGTAGATGAAGTGTTTACATTGAAGCATATATGTGAATGGTATTCAGATAAAGGTTGGAAAGTTTTCATTGCATTTACGGATTTAGAAAAGGCATATGATAGAGTGGATAGGGGAGCAATGTGGCAGATGTTGCAAGTATATGGAATAGGTGGTAAGTTACTAAATGCTGTAAAGAGTTTTTATGAGGATAGTGAGGGTGTGTAGAAGAAATAGATAGATAGGGTGTGTAGAAGAGAGGGAGACTACTTCTTAGACAGGGATGTGTAATGTCACCATGGTTGTTTAATATATTTATAGATGGGGTTGTAAAAGAAGTAAATGCTAGGGTGTTCGGGAGAGGGGAGAGATTGAATTATGGGGAATCAAATACAAATGTGAGTTAACACAGTTACTTCTTGCTGACGATACTGTGCTTATGGGTGATTCTAAAGAAAAGTTGCAAAGGTTAGTGGAAGAGTTTGGGAGGGTGTATAAAGGTAGAAAGTTGAAAGTGAATATAGATAAGAGTAGAGTGATGAGAGTATAAAATGATTTAGATAAAGAAAAATTAGATATCACATTGGAGAGAAGGAGTTTGGAAGAAGTGAATGTTTTCAGATATTTGGGTTTGGTTTATGAAGGATGAGGTTAACCATAGAATTGATGAAGGAATAAAGGTGAGTGGTGCGTTGAGGTATATGTGGAGACAAAAAACGTTATCTATGGAGGCAAAGAAGGGAATGTATGAAAGTATATTAGTACCAACACTCTTATATGGGTGTGAAGCTTGGGTTGTAAATGCTGCAGTGAGGAGCCGGTTGGAGGCAGTGGAGATGTCCTTTCTAAGTGCAATGTGTGGCGTAAATATTATGCAGAAAATTCGAAGTGTGGAAATTAGGAGAAGGTGTGGAGTTAATAAAAGTATTAGTCAGAGGGCAGAAGAGGGGTTGTTGAGGTGGTTTGGTCATTTAGAGAGAATGGATCAAATGACATTGAGAGCGTATAAATCTGTAGGGGAAGGAAGGCGGGGTAGGGGTCGTCTTCGAAAAGGTTGGAGGGAGAGGGGTAAAGGAGGTTTTGTGGGCGAGGGGCTTGGACTTCCAGCAAGCGTGCATGAGCGTGTTAGATAGGAGTGAATGGAGACGAATGGTTTTTGGACCTGACGAGCTGTTGGAGTGTGAGCAGGGTAATATTTAGTGAAGGGATTCAGGGAAACCAGTTATTTTTATATAGCCGGACATGAGTCCTGGAAATGGGAAGTACAATGCCAGCACTTTAAAGGAGGGGTTTGGGATATTGGCAGTTTGGTGGGATGTTTAATAGGACGGTACCTGGAGTTTACCTGGAGAGAGTTCCGGGGGTCAACGCCCCCGCGGCCCGGTCTGTGACCAAGCCTCATGGTGGATCATGGCCTGATCAACCAGGCTCTTACTGCTGTCTGCACGCAATCCAACGTACGAGCCACAGCCCTATAATTGGGGCCCGGATATTGTAATTATTTCAGGTTACTTTTTATATTGTATCTTTAAATACTGTATCTGGCCGCCTCTGCAAAATAAATATAAACAGTGATTATGTATGAGTGAGGTGAAAGTGCTGAATGATGAAAGTATTTATATTTTGGGGATTTTCTTTCTGTTTGGGTCACCCTCTCCGTACGAGACGGGAGAAAGAGACTACATAGTAGGAACACTTCAGTCTGGGGAGCACAAGGTGGTCATAGAAGTGATGTATAATCCACCACAGAACTGCAGGAAGCCAAGGGAGGAATATGAAGAAAGCAACAGAGCAATGGTGGACACACTTGCTGAGGTGGCAAGAAGAGCTCACTCCAGCAGAGCAAAGTTGCTGGTTATGGGGGATTTCAACCACAGGGAGATTGACTGGGAAAACCTGGAGCCACATGGGGGTCCCGAAACATGGAGAGCCAGGATGTTGGACGTGGTGCTGGAAAACCTCATGCACCAACATGTTAAGGACACTACCAGAGTGAGAGGGGAGGATGAACCAGCAAGATTGGACCTTGTGTTCACCCTGGGCAGTTCAGACATTGAGGACATCACGTATGAGAGTCCCCTAGGAGCTAGCGACCACGTGGTTCTGTGCTTTGAATACATAGTAGAGTTGCAAGTGGAGAGAGTAACAGGAGTTGAATGGGAAAAGCCTGACTATAAAAGAGGGGACTACATAGGGTTGAGGAACTTCTTGCAGGAGGTTCCGTGGGACAGAGAACTGGCAGGAAAGCCAGTAAACGAAATGATGGAATATGTAACAATAAAATGCAAGGAGGCAGTGGAAAGGTTTATTCCCAAGGGCAACAGAAACAATGGGAAGACCAGAACGAGCCCCTGGTTTACCCGATGGTGTAAGGAAGCAAAAACAAAGTGCAATAGAGAATGGAAAAAGTACAGAAGGCAGAGAACACATGAAAATAGGGAGATCAGTCGCAGAGCCAGGAAAGAGTATGCACAGGTAAGGAGGGAGGCCCAGTGACAGTATGAAAATGACATAGCAGCGAAATCAAGACTGACCCGAAACTGTTGTATAGCCACATCAGGAGGAAGACAACAGTCAAAGACCAGGTGATCAGATTCAGGACAGAAGGTGGAGAACTCACAAGAAATGATCAGGAGGTATGTGAGGAGCTAAACAGGAGATTTAAGGAAGTTTTTACAGTAGAGACAGGAAGGGCTTTGGGAAGATAGCACAGAAGGGAACATCAAGAGGGAATATACCAACAAGTGTTGGATGACATACGAACAACCGAGGAGGAGGTGCAGAAGCTGCTAAGTGACCTTGATACCTCAAAGGCGATGGGACCGGACAACATCTCCCCATGGGTCCTTAGAGAAGGAGCAGAGATGCTGTGCATGCCCCTAACCACAATCTTCAACACATCCCTTGAAACTGGGCAACTACCTGAGAAATGGAAGACAGCAAATGTAGTCCCCATATTTAAGAAAGGAAGCAGAAATGAGGCACTAAACTACAGACCTGTGTCTCTGACATGTATTGTGTGCAAAGTCATGGAGAAGATTATCAGGAGAGTGGTGGAACACCTGAAACGGTACAAGATTATAAATGAAAACCAGCATGGGTTCATGGAAGGCAAATCCTGTGTCACAAACCTCCTGGAGATTTATGACAAGGTAAAAGACGTAAGACACTAGAGAGAGGGGTGGGTTGATTGCGTTTTCCTAGACTGCAGGAAGGCCTTTGACAAAGTTCCCCACAAGAGATTAGTGCAGAAGCTGGAGGATCAGGTGCATACAATAGGGAGGGCACTACAATGGATCAGGGAATACCTGACAGGGAGGCAGCAGCGAGTCATGGTACGTGAAGAGGTATCACAGTGGGCCCCTGTGACGAGCGGGGTCCCACAGGGGTCAGTTCTAGGACCAGTGGTATTTTTGATATATGCGAACGACATGATGGAAGGAATAGACTCTGAAGTGTCCCTATTCGCAGATGTTGTGAAGTTGATGAGAAGAATTAAATCGGATGAGGATGAGGCAGGACTGCAAAGAGACCTGGACAGGCTGGACATGTGGTCCAGAAACTGACTTCTCGAATTCAGTCCTGCCAAATGCAAAGTCATGAAGATTGGGGAGGGGCAAAGAAGACCGCAGACAGAGTATAGGCTAGGTGGACAAAGATTACAGATCTCACTCAGGAAGAAAGACCTTGGGGTGACCATAACACCGAGCACGTCACCGGAGGCACACATCAACCAAATAACTGCTGCAGCATACGGGCGCCTGGCAAACCTGAGAATAGCGTTCCGATACCTTAATAAGGAATCGTTCAAGACACTGTACACTGTGTATGTTAGGCCCATACTGGAGTATGCAGCACCATTCTGGAACCCACACCTGGACAAGCACACCCAGAAGTTAGAGAAAGTACAAAGGTTTGCAACAAGGCTAGTCCCAGAGCTCAGGGGAATGTCGTACGAGGAAAAGTTGAGGGAAATCGGACTGACGACACTGGAGGACAGAAGGGTCAGGGGAGACATGATAACGACATACAAGATACTGCGGGGAATAGACAAGGTGGGCAGAGGTAGGATGTTCCAGAGAGGGGACACAGAAACAAGGGGTCACAACTGAAAGCTGAAGACTCAGACGAGTCACAGGGACGTTAGGAAGTATTTCTTCAGTCATAGAGTCGTCAGGAAGTGGAATAGCCTAGCAAGTGAACTAGTGGAGGCAGGAACCATACATAGTTTTAAGAAGAGGTATGACAAAGCTCAGGAAGCAGAGAGGGAGAGGACCTAGTAGCGATCAGTGAAGAGGCGGGGCCAGGAGCTGAGTCTCGACCCCTGCATCCACAATTAGGTGAGTACAATTAAGTGAGTACACACACACTCACACGTCTACATATATATATATATATATATATATATATATATATATATATATATATATATATATATATATATATATATATATATATATATATATATATATATATATATATATATATGTATGTATATACATATATACCTCTAGAACTGTTCTGGGGACCCTCGTCCTCAGAGAAAAGAATAAACTTGCTTCAGGGAAAACTCAAGGTTCTCCCTGAAGCTGTTTGAGAATTTTCTCCTACCACCCCCTATATTTCAAGTATGCTTTATTTAAAGACAAAATACATTGGCCAAACATTCACAAAAACAAAACAGAAAGTAAAACAACATAGGTAACTCAGAGCTACATCTCGAATACTTCATCCAGCTCCCCTGCGATGGGCCGCGTGCCCAGAATGCTGCAGGCATTTCCTCTTTGGATTGCAACACTGAGTCTCTGAAAGAGGAAGCTGGTCGCCCTGTGGTCCTTGGTTTCTATGATGAGCTTTTCACCCAGCTCTTTGAGGAGCTTTAGAGCACACTTGCCCCATGCTCCAAGGGTCTCTAACCCTATTGGAATGAAGTTATAGCAAGGGGTGAGGTTTTCATATTTTCGGATCTTCTGAGTCTCCCTGTGGCTGGCAGCTCCACCCCCTTCCACTATGGAGTATGGCAAGTAGGTGTCTGCCAATGTGGCGGCACAGGTGTAGTCCCAGGCAAGCTGCTTTCCATCCTTCCAGGGTAGCATAGTGGCTCCATCAGGACGCTTTTAACTTCCATCAGACCTCTGTACTCGGGGTTCCCATTGAGCTGGGCAACGGGCTGTGGCGAGGCTTCTCTTTATGATGTCATTGACCTCCTCATGTCTGGCATACTTCCTTTCTGCTGTGTGACACACAAGACCATGAAGTCCGAATTGATCAGCTGTCGCCCTGCCACAAATACACCTATGTTCGGTGAGGATGGGGGCGGCTAGGCGAAGAGCAACACCAATCCGAATGGCCTGTGGGTCGAGACGGGTGCCCAGCTAACAGGAAATCTCCTGAGTGTGGTGCCTTCACTGCCAGGAGACGAGCTTTGTCCTTTCCTGAAGCATTGGAGAGCATTGTGTTGGCGATTTTTTCCATGATCGGTTTGTCCCAGTAGGACTTTTGTGCTCTTTGGGAGGAGCTGGTCTACTGGAGGAGTCTGTAAGGGTGTCCCACCGAATCGCTGCTTCAGTAAACCTGGGGTCTTGAGCTCCTACCACGTCTCTCAAGCGTTCGGGAACTATCTTCTTGACTAATGCACTGGAAGCCAAACACAAAGACAGAAAAACAGGTAAAGCAACATGCGTTGCTTTGTGCACCCCTATACCTCCCAGTCGCATTGGGAGGGTTGCCCGATCCCATTGCTCATCCTCTAGTGACAGGTTCAGTGCCTTCTTAAAAGTTGATCTCAGGTGTGCGTCAAAAGAGGGTGCACACCTCAGGAAGTAAGTGAGTCTAGGCATAGTAAGACACCTTGTGAGGAGATACAGAGCATCACGAGCATCAAGATCGCTTATTCTCTCCTCCATTCTCCTCAGGTCATTCAATTTGTCCCTGAGGACAGTGTCAATGGCCTGGTGACCCAGCGGTGCTCCCAAGAGGGTACTGTTGGATGGAGTGGTAGTTGAGACTTCTGGGAGGATTCTTCGCACAGCATTGATTATTTCCTGGTTCGCTGTGATGATTTCACACTTGGAGGGATTGAGGATGAGTCCCAAGTCTTCTCCCTGTGTTTTCACTAGTTGTAGGTCCCCCACGAGGGACTCTTCAGTACCTGCCAGAGTGCCGTCATCCAGGTACCAGATATTGAGCTCACTGTGTAGGCTGGAAGTTAGTTCTCTTACTGCCAAGCAGAAGAGAAGTGGAGCGAGTGGGTCACCCTGCTGAACACCCTCTGATGATTGAATTTCATGTTCTCCAAACAAAAGAATTGAGGATTTGTTGTAGCCGGCTGAAATGAGGGACTCTTCAGTACCTGCCAGAGTGCCGTCATCCAGGTACCAGATATTGAGCTCACTGCGTAGGCTGGAAGTTAGTTCTCTTACTGCCAAGCAGAAGAGAAGTGGAGCGAGTGGAACACCGTGCTGAACACCCTCTGATGATTGAATTTCATGTTCTCCAAACAAAAGAATTGAGGATTTGCTGTAGCCAGCTGAAATGAAGGAAAAATGACTGGGGAACCGATCCCGAACAGCTGGCAAAACAGCATCTCTCTTCACCATATTAAAGGCATTTCTAAAATCAAGTTTGACTATGGCCTTGTCTTCTGGTAGGTCCCTGATGTAGGCCCTTGCGGCATGAGCTGCGGCTTCACTGCCTTGAGAGACCCCAAAGCCCAGTTGGTGTGGCTGGAGTAAAATGGCAGCTTCTAGGCGAATGTTTCTCACTGCTGCTTTGGCAACTAGATGGCGAAGAGTGTTTCCAACTGCAATGGGGCTGATTCCCCCATCCCTTTTCTTCAAAGCACATAGTGAGGCTCCAAAAAAGAAAGGTTTAATTTCTTTTGGGATTCGCCCAGCCAGGCAACTGTTGACGAAAGTTGTTAACTCGGTGAGAAGAATTGATGCAGATTCACCGAGTTCTACTGGATTTACCATCTCTTTGAGGTGCTGAGGTCGAATTCCAGTGTAACCTCCTGCAGATCCTGCTGGAAATGACATGATCGCCTTATAGACCTCCGATTCTGGCAAAATTAATTGTTCATTGATGGGGTCTTCCTCAGGATTGTCGTTGATGGCTATGGTGTCCCTGGTTGGATGCTTGTCTCTTAGTGCTTGGGCCGTGGTCGCATCGCATTCTTATTGCTCCTACTGTGTTACCTTCTTCGATTTTTTTGCTAACATGTGCGCAAATTTTCTCATTTTCAGTGGGATTTTTCTTGGGTCTACCTCTTTGATTCCTGCGATGATGGGGCAGAGGGACACAATTATCCATTCTTGGGTAGTTGCGCACTGCCTTGATAACTGACGTGGTTAGCAGTTTGCCTCGTCTTTCAGGAACTGCAAGACAGACATTGCCGAACAAGAGTAGGTTGTGCCATGCTTGGATGGTGCCTTGGGCTTCTAAGTTGGTGGAACCTCCATTCACCCGCTTAAGAAGGTCTGTGAATTTCCCTGCTGCATATGGACGAGCTGCTTTAGGGATGTGGGATAGTGTACTGCTAGCAGTGGATTTGAATGCCAACAGAAGGTTATCGCAAGTGACGAGGTTGCCATTGGAATTGTCATCTGCCTGTGGAGGCTGTGGGCTGCTCTCTGCTGGGGGCATATGTGATCCCGCACACCCATTGTGTGCACGAATGCGGCCATCCCTGTTGCGTGCTCGAAACTCTCCACACACCTGACATGTGCCTCTTCTTTCATTGTTGGGTGCATTGTTTCCCTGGCTTTGTGGCTGGCTGGCTTCATCATCTGCCATACCTCAAACTGTGTGGTAAGCCCAGGCTGAAGGGAAAATGGAGCATGGCACATACCGCATGTCGTTCATGGTGTTGGTGGGGGGAGGAGAGGGGTCTCCCTTCCTTGTGGTGGGCGGTGAAAGAAAGGGAGGCGTGGAAGATGTGTGATGAGGCGGAGTAGGGCACTCACTACCTCCCAGGGCAAGTCACTATGCACCACGATGCCCTATGCACATGTTACTATACACCACTATGCTCTGTGCACAGCCCCCACTATCAACGACACACCGCTATACACTACACATGCTATGCGCATACCATGCACATACTATGCACTGTACTCTATAGACTATATACACTATACACACGGTGAACAAACACTCCACTGTTGTAACACGAGCACACGGTGTATGCGCGCCTGTTTGGGGAAGGGGGGGACAGTTTTACCCCTCAACCTCCGCCTCCTCCTCCTCCTCCATGAGGCCTCCCCTCACAGACCTCTCCTACCCATAGGTGACCGTTATGTTCCCTCACTGAATTCACATACACAGAACTTTTCTTGATTCTGAAGGAAGAGACGAAATGCAGAGTCTTCTGGCCCTTTCCAACACGAGCAGCAGATATTCACACACCAGCCTGTTGATGATAATCCTGGTAGGTGTTCTTGATTGGACGATGTTGTGCCAAAATCACAAAGCAGGATGCCCACAGCCTCTCTCTGGCAGAGGTGCCAGATATATATCGGATATTCCAGATATATATGCCAGATATACATCGGAGTGAAATTAACAAGTTGAGGAAGCCTAGAGAACAAATGGATTTGACAGTTTAAAATTGGAGAGGAGAGTTATTAAATGGAAAGTTAGAGGTATTGGGAAGATGGAGGGAATATTCTGAGAAATTGTTAAATGTTGATGAAGATAGGGAAGCTGTGATTTCGTGTATAGGACAAGGAGGAATAACATCTTGTAGGAGTGAGGAAGAACCAGTTGTGAGTGTGGGGGAAGTTCGTGAGGCAGTGGGTAGAATGAAAGGTGCTAAGCCAGCTGGGATTGATGGGATAAAGATAGAAATGTTAAAAGCAGGTGGGGATATAGTTTTGGAGTGGTTGGTGCTATTATTTAATAAATGTATGGAAGAGGGTAAGGTACCTAGGGATTGGCAGAGAGCATGCATAATTCCTTTGTATAAAGGCAAAGGGGATAAAAGAGAGTGCAAAAATTACAGGGGGATAAGTCTGTTGAGTATACCTGGTAAAGTGTACTTAGTGTTATATATATATATATATATATATATATATATATATATATATATATATATATATATATATATATATATATATATATATATATATATAGGTGAATGTATTCAGATATTTGGGAGTGGACGTGTCAGCGGATGGGTCTATGAAAGATGAGGTGAATCATATAATTGATGAGGGGAAAAGGGTGAGTGGTGCACTTAGGAGTCTGTGGAGACAAAGAACTTTGTCCTTGGAGGCAAAGAGGGGAATGTATGAGAGTATAGTTTTACCAACGCTCTTATATGGGTGTGAAGCATGAGTGATGAATGTTGCAGCGAGGAGAAGGATGGAGGCAGTGGAGATGTCATGTCTGAGGGCAATGTGTGGTGTGAATATAATCAGAGAATTCGTAGTTTGGAAGTTAGGAGGAGGTGCGGGATTACCAAAACTGTTGTCCAGAGGGCTGAGGAAGGGTTGTTGAGGTGGTTCGGACATGTAAAGAGAATGGAGCGAAACAGAGTGACTTCAAGAGTGTATCAGTCTGTAGTGGAAGGAAGGCGGGGTAGGGGTCGGCCTAGGAAAGGTTGAAGGAAGGGGGTAAAGGAGGTTTTGTGTGCGAGGGGCTTGGACTTCCAGCAGGCATGCGTGAGCGTGTTTGATAGGAGTGAATGGAGACAAATGCTTTTTAATACTTGACGTGCTGTTGGAGTGTGAGCAAAGTAACATTTATGAAGGGATTCAGGGAAACCGGCAGGCCGGACTTGAGTCCTGGAGATGGGAAGTACAGTGCCTGCACTCTGAAGGAGGGGTGTTAATGTTGCAGTTTAAAAACTGTAGTGTAAAGCACCCTTCTGGCAAGACAGTGATGGAGTGAATGATGGTGAAAGTTTTTCTTTTTCGGGCCACCCTGCCTTGGTGGGAATCGGCCAGTGTGATAATAAAAATAAAAAAATATATATACATATAATATATATATATACATATATATATATATATATATATATATATATATATATATATATATATATATATATATATGCAATAAGATCACAGTAAACAGGTGATTTTCGAAATATGCAAAACAACCACTCTGAAAGAATAGAGAAATTCCAAGCGCTTTCGTGACTATTCACATTATCCTTGATAATGTGAATAGTCACGAAAGCGCTTGGAATTTCTCTATTCTTTCAGAGTGGTTGTTTTGCATATATATATATATATATATATATATATATATATATATATATATATATATATATATATATATATATATATATATATATATATATATATATATATATATATATATATATCTTTCTTTCAACGTACCAGCCGTATCCCACCGAGGCGGGGTGGCCCAAAAGAAAAAACTGAAGTTTCTCCTTTTAAATTTAGTAATATATACAGGAGAAGGGGTTACTAGCCCCTTGCTCCCGGCATTTTAGTCGCCTCTTACGACACGCATGGCTTACAGAGGAAGAATTCTGTTCCACTTCCCCATGGAGATAAGAGGAAATAAACAAGAACAAGAATTAGAAAGAAAATAGAAGAAAACCCAGAGGGGTGTGTATATATATGCTTGTACATGTATGTTTAGTGTGACCTAAGTGTAAGTAGAAGCAGCAAGACTTACCTGTAATCTTGCATATTTATGAGACAGACAAAAGACACCAGCAATCCTACCATCATGTAAAACAATTACAGGCTTTTGTTTTACACTCACTTGGCAGGATGATAGTACCTCCCTGGGCGGTTGCTGTCTACCAACCTACTACCTAGAAAAGATATATATATATTTATATATATATATATATATATATATATATATATATATATATATATATATATATATATATTTATTTATTTATTTATTTATTTAAAATTTGAGCACACATACAGAGGTACAAAAAATACAGATAAGAGCAGCATGCCAAAGCCACTTATACTATGCATAGCATTACGGGCTGGCTTAAAATTAACTTAAGATGAACTAAGCAATGATGACATCAGTGATAAAACTTTAATGTAAACAGATTACTATAAAGCACAAGTGAGTATTACAAAGACAGGTCATATGGTTGCATGCATTGTTGTACATTCAGTAGAATGGAGTATTCTGTTAGGTAGTGTATTTAAAAAATAATAAAGTTAGATTGGGTTTTAGGTTTAACATTTATGTGATATAATTGTGAGAAACATTTAAGATATACAATTTATAAGGTTCAGTTATTCAGTATTTATTTGGTTTTGGGTGAGTAAGTGATCTTTGAGAAGAGACTTGAATTTATAAACAGGTAGTGTTTCTTTTATATTTACAGGTAATGAATTCCAGATTTTAGGGCCTTTTATGTGCATTGAGTTTTTGCATAGTGTGAGATGGACACGAGGAACATCAAAGAGTGATCTGTGCCTTGTGTTATGGTCATGTGTTCTGTTGAGGTTGGCAAGGAGATGTTTGAGGGGAGGGTTAATATCAGAGTTAAGTGTTCTATGTATGTAATAGGTGCAGTAATAAGTATGGATGTTTTGTATGGTGAGTAGGTTTAGTGTATTGAATATTGGTGGAGTGTGCTGCCTGTAGTGAGAATTTGTTATCATTCTAACTGCAGCCTTTTGTTGGGTAATTAGTGGTCTGAGATGGTTACTTGTTGTTGAGCCCCATGCACAAATTCCATAGGTGAGATAGGGGTAAATAAGAGAGTGATATAGGGCCAGGAGGGCTGACTGTGGAGCATAGTACCGTATCTTCGATAGTATGCCTACAGTCTTGGAAATTTTCTTAGAAATTTGTTGTATATGTGTATGAAATTTGAGTCTATTATCAAGGTGGATTCCTAAGAATTTTCCCTCTGTTAGCTTTGTGATAGGTGATCCGTTTATCATTATGTTAAGAGGGACATCTGTAGCTCTGTTACCAAACTGAATGAAGTAGGTTTTGTCAATGTTTAGTGTAAGTTTGTTAGTCCTCATCCAGGTAGATATTTTCTGTAATTCGGTATTTACAGTATTGGCTAGCGTGACTGGGCTCGGGTGGGAGAAGACGTATGTAGTGTCATCTGCAAATAGTGTGGGTTTGAGTAATTGCGAAGCATTTGGTAGGTCATTTATGTATAGGAGAAAGAGAAGAGGGCCAAGGACACTTCCCTGTGGGACACCAACTGTAATTGGTTGTGCAGAAGAGTTTGCCCCATTTGCGTACACATATTGGCTTCTGTTGCTGAGGTATGACTTGAGGTAGTTGAGGGAGTGCCCTCTTATACCATAGTGTGACAATTTTACGTGGAGCAAGTCATGGTCAACTGTATCAAAAGCTTTACGTAAGTCAATGAAGATCCCCAGTGGGACTTCTTTTTTCTCTATTGCAGTGTATATATGTTCTAGCATGTGTATAATAGCATCATTAGTATTTTTATTAGGCCTGAATCCAAATTGGCAGGGGTTGAGTATGTTTTGGGAGATAAGGTAGGAGTAGATTCGTTTATGAATTAATTTTTCGAAGATTTTTGAGAGAGGGTGTAAGTTGGATATTGGCCTATAGTTATTCAACTCTGTTTGGTCTCCTCCTTTGTGGATCGGGGTGACCCTTGCTATTTTGAGTACTGTAGGGAAGGTGGAGGATTCAATGGATTTGTTAAAGAGTGTTGCAATGATTGGTGATAGCACTTGTGACACTTTTTTGTATATAAAGGGTGGTAAGGTATTTAAATCTCCTGCCTTGTTTTTTAGTGTGTTGATAATAAGGGAGACTTCGTATGGGTTAGTCGGAGCTAGGAACAGTGTGTTCGGGTAGTTGCCAGTGAGGTAGTCATTTGGTGGGGTATCTGAGCTTGGGATTTTATTGGCAAGGTTTTGTCCTATAGTGGAGAAGAAATCATTGAGTCTGTTTGCTGTTTCTGTTGGTGGGAGTTGGGGTTCATCTGATTTTGCTAATTTTATTTCGCTATTTCGTGATATCTTTTTTGTTCCCAGAATTTCTGATAGGGTTTTCCAGGTCTTTTTTATATCACCTCGTAAGTTGGATAATCTGTTCTCATAATACAATTTTTTTGCCCTTCTTATCAGGCTGGTTAGGATTGACGAGTAACGTTTTGTTTGGTCTCTGGTTATGTGACCCATTCTGTACTGTTTTTCATATTGGTGTTTTGTATTTATGGATTTGAGAATGCTGGGTGTTAGCCAGGGACTGTTCAGTCTCTTAGCTGTCATCTGTTTAGTTTTTTTAGGGCAGTGCTTGTTATAGAGGTATTGGGTCTTTTTTAGAAAATTATTAATACATTCGTCAATATCTGTATAGATTTCTAGCTCAGTGTGCCAGTCAATGTTTGCTACTGCTGTTGTGAAGTTATTAATGGCTGCCTCATTGTGAAGTCTGAAGGTGACTTTAGTAGTGTCTTGGGGTAATTTACCAAGAGTTGTTATGAGAAAAGTAGGGTAGTGGTCTGTGGTATTATCTGTAATTATGCCTGATTTTAAAGGGGATATGGTGTTGGTCCAGATGTGGTCAAGTAGGGAAACACTAGTCTCTGTAACTCTTGTAGGTTTTGTTACTGTTGGTAGCAACATACAGTTACTCATTGTGTTTGTGAATTCAGTAACGTGTGGGTCCTGGTCTTGCAGGAGATTTATATTGAAGTCACCTGAGAGTAGTAAGTGATCTTTGTTCATGCGTGCATCAGTTATCATACTTCCTAGGTTTTGACTAAATTGGCTAATGTTTGACTGTGGAACTCTGTAGATGTTTATCAATGTGAGAGGTTTTTGTAGGTATTTGGATTTGAATTTGGCTATTATATATTCCCCATGTTCATCCCTTGTGCAAGTATTAGTGATACATTCTAGTTGGTCTGAGTAGTATATGGCTGTGCCACCCCCTTGTTGGTCTGGCCTACAGTTGTGTATGGCTGTGTAACCAGGAATGGCATAGACATCTGTACTATCAGGCTTTAGCCAGGTTTCAGTTAGTGTAATGATGGACATATTGGCATGTAAGGAATTTAGTAATGCTATGAGGTCATCGTAATGCTTGCTTAAAGATCTGATATTGTAGTTAAAGATAGTTATGTTGTTGTTGGCACTGAGAAGTGCCTTTGATTGTTCTGCAGTGTAGTAATTACAGTAACTGTTTGATTCATTTAAGTCATTAAATAAGAGGTTGGTATCAGGATCAATGCTTGTAATCATAAGATTTGTAGTGAATCTATAGTTAGAATTAAGTATAAAACAAAGTAAATAGTCTTAAGCTAAAAAATAGCACCTGAATTATTTAACAAATGTAAAATAATGAGCTAAGGTATTTTTTTTTTTTTTTTTTTTTTTTAAGCTAAAATAAAGGAGACAATATAAAAGGGACTAATACAAATAAAGTGATGATCAAATAATGGAGCTTGGGAATATGATAGTAGGTAGTACTATAAAGGTAATTCTTTAAAGTTAGAATTATAGTATAAAATTATAATATAAAAGGGACTAATATAAGTTGTGGTGAACAATAAAGTGGTAATCAAATAAATGAGCTTTGGAATATAATGGCAAAATTGTGAACTTATTCTACTTTAGCACCTGAGAATAGCACCTTGATTATTTTAACAATTGTGAATATATAAACTAGGGTAGTTATATAAAGCTAAAATAAAGGAGAAAATATATAAGGGACTAAAATTAAGTAATGGTAAACAAAGTTAAATGGACAGATGGTCACTATGAAATAATATTGGTTTAGGAGTAAGATCTGATTTGTAATATTAAATAAATTGAGCAGTTTATTGCACAATAAAAGTAAAAAAAAAATGAGGTAGTTGGTACTAGCTAGCAAAAGATAGTTTTGGTACTTGCAAAAAAGTAATTGGAATATACACTAATTGCATACACAATGAAAAGTGACTAAAAAGACAAGTAGTGATAAACAAAATTAAATGGACAGGTAAGAATAGTGAATATTATTAATTTGGAGTAAGATTTGACTTGTAATTTAAAATTATGAGCAATTAATAGCAGTAAGAAAGAAGTATAGAGTATTGGAGGTATTTCATTAGCTAGTGATGAAAAATAATAAAAATAATAATGCACAATATAATAGTAACGTACACTATATGCACCACACGTATATATGTATTAAGGGCACTTATCTAATCTGTTACAGAAATGTCAGCTTTTCTAAGGAAGGTAGAGAAATCATGTTCGTTTGAGATGGTATATTGTTGTCCTGTTGATGTTTTCCTTACTAGTATTTTCCCATCTCGCGTGAAACACTGATGTATTTTGTTTTCCTGTTTAAGTTTTCTCAGCCTGAACAGAAGGTTTTGACGTTTTTTTGTTAGACACTCATTTATGTACACTCCATTTTTCATTGTAATTGCTGATTTAATTAGGTCCTTTCTTTTATCGTATGAATGAAGTCTGATCATTATACTGTGTTTACTTCCTGGTTTTCCTAGCAAACGTGTTTCTTTGATTTCATTGTTTTGCACGATGACTTGTACGTGGTTCTGTATTATCCTGATAGCAGTTTCTTTGCACTGTGCTTGTGTTATGTCACTAGGAATGTGTGGACTGTTTATTATAACTGCATCAGACAACTTATCTTGTTCAGTTTTGTCGTCTTGGAAATCAAGGTATTCATTTAGTCGAGTGTGCATGTTCTGATTCCAGTCCTTGATTGCTTCTTCAACCTTCATATTTATTGTTGTTATTTGCTCAGTGTGACTGGCTATAGCTGCTTTTAGAGTATTTTCTGTGTCAACACTTCCCGATGTAATCTTCTCTTCAAGGTTTTGGATCTTATTCTCGAGGTTGGTTATCTTGGATTCTCGTCGCTCGAGTGTTGCTTTGATATCTTTGATTTCATTTTCTAGAGCAACGATGTAGTCCTTGATATTGTCAGGAATAATCATACCTGAGTTATCATGGGTGAATCCTTTGAAGGGAGTGGAGTTGGAGGGGGAGTCAGCCATGTTTGTTGTTGTTGTTGTTGTTCCTTGGGTGGCGGCGGTGAGGGGGGTTGATGATACACCGGCGTCCTGCTGGGTAGACAAGTTGAGTTCTAGGGTCCTTGCTGTTATTCTTTTATTACTGGTGTTGTTTCTTCTGCGATATCCTTTCATAGTATCACTGAAGTAGATACTGTGTAGCAATGGAGGAGAAGGCTTGTTTTCTCGGAGCTTGGGTTAAGTGGTTGTCTGGCAGCGGAGGCAGTGTTTGGGTTAGCAGGGCTGTCTTCCTTAGATCTTCTAATTTTGTCAAGATTTGGGTTACATTCTTAGTATTCTTGGGTCATGTTGTGGTCTACGTGGGTTCATGTAGTTGAACTTTCACTTAGGCCATCACAAGTTTTGATGAGCGATGTTTTTTTGAGAAAGAAGAGCTGGTAGGATACCGTTGCTGCCGCTGCCGCTGCCGCTGACATAGAATATTTTATTACATAATATGGCACAGAAGATTTGAGAGATACATTGTTAATATATATATATATATATATATATATATATATATATATATATATATATATATATATATATATATATATATATATATATATATATATATATATATATATATATATATATATATATATATATATATATATATATATATATATATATATATATATATATATATATATATATATGTCGTGCCGAATAGGCAGAACTTGCGATTTTGGCTTAAATAGCAACGCTCATCTTGCCATATAGGACAAGTGAAAATTTGTGTATGCAATAATTTAGCCAAAATCATTCTGAACCTAACGAAAAAAATATATCTTATTGTGTTTGTTTAGTATTAAATTATTGTAAACAAATGTAAAATATGTTTAGTTGGGTTAGGCTAAAATAAATTGTTCTTGTTATAATAAGGTTAGGTAAGTTTTCTAAGATTCTTTTGGTGCAAAATTAAAAATTTTTACATTAATATTAATGAAAAAAATATATCTTTAAACGTATAAGAAAAAATTTCAGAAAGGACTTAATTTTAAATGAGTTGTTGCTAATTGACCAGTTTTACATATTCGGCACGACATATATATATATATATATATATATATATATATATATATATATATATATATATATATATATATATATATATATATATATATATATATATATATATATAGAGTTATTATTGAAAGAATTAAGAGTAAGGCGGAGAATAGGATAGCAGATGAACAAGGAGGCTTTAGGAAAGGTAGGGGGTGTGTGGACCAGGTGTTTACAGTGAAACATATAAGTGAACAGTATTTAGATAAGGCTAAAGAGGTCTTTGTGGCATTTATGGATTTGGAAAAGGCGTATGACAGGGTGGATAGGGGGGCAATGTGGCAGGTGTTGCAGGTGTATGGTGTAGGAGGTAGGTTGCTGAAAGCAGTGAAGAGTTTTTACGAGGATAGTGAGGCTCAAGTTAGAGTATGTAGGAAAGAGGGAAATTATTTCCCAGTAAAAGTAGGCCTTAGACAAGGATGTGTGATGTCACCGTGGCTGTTTAATATATTTATAGATGGGGTTGTAAGAGAAGTAAATGCGAGGGTCTTGGCAAGAGGCGTGGAGTTAAAAGATAAAGATTCACACATAAAGTGGGAGTTGTCACAGTTGCTCTTTGCTGATGACACTGTGCTCTTGGCAGATTCTGAAGAGAAGTTGCAGAGGTTGGTGGATGAATTTGGTAGGGTATGCAAAAGAAGAAAATTAAAAGTGAATACAGGAAAGAGTAAGGTTATGAGGATAACAAAAAGATTAGGTGATGAAAGATTGGATATCAGATTGGAGGGAGAGAGTATGGAGGAGGTGAATGTATTCAGATATTTGAGAGTGGACGTGTCAGTGGATGGGTCTATGAAAGATTAGGTGCATCATAGAATTGATGAGGGGAAAAGGGTGAGCGGTGCACTTAGGAGTCTGTGGAGACAAAGAACTTTGTCCTTGGAGGCAAAGAGGGGAATGTATGAGAGTATAGTTTTACCAACGCTCTTATATGGGTGTGAAGCATGGGTGATGAACCTTGCAGCGAGGAGAAGGCTGGAGGCAGTGGAGATGTCATGTCTGAGGGCAATGTGTGGTGTGAATATAATTCAGAGAATTCATAGTTTGGAAGTTAGGAGAAGGTGCGGGATTACCAAAACTGTTGTCCGGAGGGCTGAGGAAGGGTTGTTAAGGTGGTTCGGACATGTAGAGAGAATGGAGCGAAACAGAATAACTTCAAGAGTGTATCAGTCTGTAGTGGAAGGAAGGCGGGGTAGGGGTCGGCCTAGGAAAGGTTGAAGGGAGGGGGTAAAGGAGGTTTTGCGTGCGAGGGGCTTGGACTTCCAGCAGGCATGCGTGAGCGTGTTTGATAGGAGTGAATGGAGACAAATGGTTTTTAATACTTGACGTGCTGTTGGAGTGTGAGCAAAGTAACATTTATGAAAGGATTCAGGGAAACCGGCAGGCCGGACTTGAGTCCTGGAGATGGGAAGTACAGTGCCTGCACTCTGAAGGAGGGGTGTTAATGTTGCAGTTTAAAAACTGTTGTGTAAAGCACCCTTCTGGCAAGACAGTGATGGAGTGAATGATGGTGAAAGTTTTTCTTTTTCGGGCCACCCTGCCTTGGTGGGAATCGACCAGTGTGTTAATAAAAAAAATAATAATATATATATAGGTAGTAGGTTGGTAGACAGCAACCACCCAGGGAGGTACTACCGTCCTGCCAAGTGAGTGTAAGACGAAAGCCTGTAATTGTTTTACATGATGGTAGGATTGCTAGTGTCTTTTGTCTGTCTCATAAACATGCAAGATTTCAGGTACGTCTTGCTACTTCTACTTTCACTTAGGTCACACTACACATACATATACAAGTCTATATATACACACCCCTCTGACTTTTCTGCTATTTCCTTTCTAGTTCTTGTTCTTGTTTATTTCCTCTTATCTCCATGAGGAAGTGGAATAGGATTCATCGTCCGTAAGCCATGCGTGTTGTAAGAGGCGACTAAAATACCGGGAGCAAGGGGCTAGTAACCCCTTCTCCTGTATATATTACTAAATTTAAAAAGAGAAACTTTCGTTTTTCTTTTTTGGGCCACCCTGCCTTGATGGGATACGGCCGGTGTTGATATATATATATATATATATATATATATATATATATATATATATATATATATATATATATATATATATATATATATATATATATATACATATATGTATATATATATATATATATATATATATATATATATATATATATATATATATTATATATATATATATATATATATATATATATATATATATATTATATATATATGTCGTGCCAAATATGTAAAACTGGTCAATTAGCAAGAACTCATTTAAAATTAAGTCCTTTCTAATAAATTTTCTTATACGTTTAAAGATATATTTTTTTCATTAATGTTAATTGTAAAAATTTTAATTTTGCACCAAAAGAATCTTAGAAAACTTGCCTAACCTTATTATAACAAGAACAATTTATTTTAGCCTAACCCAGCTATATATATTTTAGATTTGTTTACAATAATTTAATTCTAAACAAACATAGTGAAATATATTTTTTTCGTTAGGTACAGAATGATTTTGGCGAAATTATTGCATACTCAAATTTTCACTTGTCCTATATGGCAAGATGAGCGTTGCTATTTAAGCCAAGATCGCAAGTTCTGCCTATTCGGCACGACATATATGTATATATATATATATATATATATATATATATATATATTTTTTTTTTTATTATCACACCGGCCGATTCCCACCAAGGCAGGGTGGCCCGAAAAAGAAAAACTTTCACCATCATTCACTCCATCACTGTCTTGCCAGAAGGGTGCTTTACACTACAGTTTTTAAACTGCAACATTAACACCCCTCCTTCAGAGTGCAGGCACTGTACTTCCCATCTCCAGGACTCAAGTCCGGCCTGCCGGTTTCCCTGAATCCCTTCATAAATGTTACTTTGCTCACACTCCAACAGCACGTCAAGTATTAAAAACCATTTGTCTCCATTCACTCCTATCAAACACGCTCACGCATGCCTGCTGGAAGTCCAAGCCCCTCGCACACAAAACCTCCTTTACCCCCTCCCTCCAACCCTTCCTAGGCCGACCCCTACCCCGCCTTCCTTCCACTACAGACTGATACACTCTTGAAGTCATTCTGTTTCGCTCCATTCTCTCTACATGTCCGAACCACCTCAACAACCCTTCCTCAGCCCTCTGGACAACAGTTTTGGTAATCCCGCACCTCCTCCTAACTTCCAAACTACGAATTCTCTGCATTATATTCACACCACACATTGCCCTCAGACATGACATCTCCACTGCCTCCAGCCTTCTCCTCGCTGCAACATTCATCACCCACGCTTCACACCCATATAAGAGCGTTGGTAAAACTATACTCTCATACATTCCCCTCTTTGCCTCCAAGGACAAAGTTCTTTGTCTCCACAGACTCCTAAGTGCACCACTCACTCTTTTTCCCTCATCAATTCTATGATTCACCTCATCTTTCATAGACCCATCTGCTGACACGTCCACTCCCAAATATCTGAATACGTTCACCTCCTCCATACTCTCTCCCTCCAATCTGATATTCAATCTTTCATCACCTAATCTTTTTGTTATCCTCATAACCTTACTCTTTCCTGTATTCACCTTTAATTTTCTTCTTTTGCACACCCTACCAAATTCATCCACCAATCTCTGCAACTTCTCTTCAGAATCTCCCAAGAGCACAGTGTCATCAGCAAAGAGCAGCTGTGACAACTCCCACTTTGTGTGTGATTCTTTATCTTTTAACTCCACGCCTCTTGCCAAGACCCTCGCATTTACTTCTCTTACAACCCCATCTATAAATATATTAAACAACCACGGTGACATCACACATCCTTGTCTAAGGCCTACTTTTACTGGGAAAAAATTTCCCTCTTTCCTACATACTCTAACTTGAGCCTCACTATCCTCGTAAAAACTCTTCACTGCTTTCAGTAACCTACCTCCTACACCATACACTTGCAACATCTGCCACATTGCCCCCCTATCCACCCTGTCATACGCCTTTTCCAAATCCATAAATGCCACAAAGACCTCTTTAGCCTTATCTAAATACTGTTCACTTATATGTTTCACTGTAAACACCTGGTCCACACACCCCCTACCTTTCCTAAAGCCTCCTTGTTCATCTGCTATCCTATTCTCCGTCTTACTCTTAATTCTTTCAATTATAACTCTACCATACACTTTACCAGGTACACTCAACAGACTTATCCCCCTATAATTTTTGCACTCTCTTTTATCCCCTTTGCCTTTATACAAAGGAACTATGCATGCTCTCTGCCAATCCCTAGGTACCTTACCTTCTTCCATACATTTATTAAATAATTGCACCAACCACTCCAAAACTATATCCCCACCTGCTTTTAACATTTCTATCTTTATCCCATCAATCCCGGCTGCCTTACCCCCTTTCATTTTACCTACTGCCTCACGAACTTCCCCCACACTCACAACTGGCTCTTCCTCACTCCTACAAGATGTTATTCCTCCTTGCCCTATATACATATATATATATATATGTTATATATATATTAATATATTATATATATTTATATAAATGTATATCTAATATATATAAATTTATATATGTGTGTGTGTGTATATATATATATATATATATATATATATATATATATATATATATATATATATATATATATATATATATAAAAATATATATATATGTATATATATATAAATATATATATATTTATATATATATATATATATATATATATATATATATATATATATATATATTGGGGTTGGTAGACAGCAACCCCCCAGGGAAGTACTACCGTTCTGCCAGGTGACTGTGAAACAGAAACCTGTAACTGTTTTACATGATGGTAGGATTGCTGGTGTCTTTTTTCTGTCTCATAAACACGCTAGATAACAGGTACATCTTGCTACTTCTACTTACACTTAGGTCACACTACACAGGCATGAACTTGCATATATATACATACACACCAGGACCAGGTAATCAGACTGAGGAAGGGTGATGGGGAATTCACAAGAAACGACCGAGAGGTATGTCAGGAGCTCAACACAAGATTTAAAGAGGTATTTACAGTGGAAACCAGTAGGACTCCAAGAAATCAGAACAGGGGGGCACACCAGCAAGTGCTGGAGGAGGTACATATAACCAAGGAGGAGGTGAAGAAGCTGCTATGCGAACTTGACACCTCAAAGGCGGTGGGACCAGACAACATCTCTCCATGGGTCCTTAAAGAGGGAGCAGAGATATTGTGTGAGCCATTAACAAAGATCTTCAACACATCATTTGAAACTGGGCAACTCCCTGAGGTATGGAAAATGGCAAATGTAGTCCCAATTTTTAAAAAGGGAGACAGACATGAGGCACTAAACTACAGACCTGTATCTCTAACGTGTATAGTATGCAAGGTCATGGAGAAGATCATCAGGAGGAGAGTGGTGGGGCACCTGGAAAGAAACAAGTGTATAATTGACAACCAGCACGGTTTCAGGGAAGGAAAATCCTGTGTCACAAACCTACTAGAGTTTTATGACAAGGTGACAGAAGTAAGACAAGAGAGAGAGGGGTGGATCGACTGCGTATTTTTGGACTGCAAGAAGGCTTTCGACACAGTTCCTCACAAGAGGTTACTGCAAAAGCTAGAGGACCAGGCACACATAACAGGAAAGGCACTGCAATGGATCAGAGAATATCTGACAGGGAGGAAACAACGAGTCATGGTACGCGACGAGGTGTCAGAGTGGGCGCCTGTGACAAGCGGGGTTCCACAGGGGTCAGTCCTAGGACCTGTGCTGTTCTTGGTATACGTGAACGACATAACGGAAGGGATAGACTCAGAAGTGTCCTTGTTTGCAGACGATGTGAAGTTAATGAGAAGAATCGAATCGGACGAGGATCAGGCAGGACTACAAAGAGATCTGGACAGGCTACAAGCCTGGTCCAGCAACTGGCTCCTAGAATTTAACCCTGCCAAATGCAAAGTCATGAAGATTGGGGAAGGGCAAAGAAGACCGCAGACACAATATAGTTTAGATGGCCAAAGACTGCAAACCTCACTAAAGGAAAAAGATCTGGGGGTGAGTATAACACCGAGCATATCTCCTGAGGCGCACATCAATCAGATAACTGCTGCAGCATACGGGCGCCTGGCAAACCTACGGATAGCGTTCCGATACCTCAGTAAGGATTCGTTTAAGACTCTGTACACCATCTACGTCAGGCCCATACTGGAGTATGCAGCACCAGTTTGGAATCCACACCTAGTCAAGCACGTCAAGAAATTAGAGAAAGTGCAAAGGTTTGCAACAAGACTAGTCCCAGAGCTACGGGGATTGTCCTATGAAGAAAGGTTGAGGGAAATCGGCCTGACGACACTGGAGGCCAGGAGGGTCAGGGGAGACATGATAACGACATATAAAATACTGCGCGGAATAGACGAGGTGGACAAAGACGGGATGTTCCAGAGATGGGACACAGACACAAGAGGTCACAATTGGAAGTTGAAGACTCAGATGAATCAAAGGGATGTTAGGAAGTATTTCTTCAGTCATAGAGTAGTCAGGCCATGGAATAGCCTAGAAAGTGATGTGGTGGAGGCAGGAACCATACATAGTTTTAAGGCGAAGTATGATAGAGCTCATGGGGCAGGGAGAGAGAGGACCTAGTAGCAATCAGCGAAGAGGCGGGGCCAGGAGCTGTGACTCGACCCCTGCAACCACAAATAGGTGAGTACAAATAGGTGAGTACACTTCTAGGTTTTTTCTTCTTTTTCTTAATAGCTCTTGTTCTTGTTTTTTTCCTCTATTGTCCATGGGGAAGTGGAAAAGAATCTTTTCCCGATATGCCATGTGTGTCGTATGAGGCGACTAAAATGCCGGGAGCAATGGGCTAGTAACCCCTTCTCCTGTAAACATTTACTAAAAATGAGAAGAAGAAAAACTTTATAAAACTGGGATGCTTAAATGTGCGTGGATGTAGTGCGGATGACAAGAAACAGATGATTGTTGATGTTATGAATGAAAAGAAGTTGGATGTCCTGGCTCTAAGCGAAACAAAGCTGAAAGGGGAAGGCTAGTTTCAGTGGGGAGAAATAAATGCGATTAAGTCAGGAGTATCTGAGAGAGTTAGAGCTAAGGAAGGGGTAGCGACATAGTAGAAGGACCAGTTATGGAAGGAGAAGAAGGAATATTAATGTGTAAATTCAGGGATTATGTGGATTAAAATAAGGGTCGGATGTGAAAAGTGAGTCATAATAAGCGTGTATGCACCTGGAGAAGAGAGGAGTGTAGAGGAGAGAAAATTTTTGGGAGATGTTAAGCGAATGTATTGGAACCTTTGAACCAAGTGAGAGAGTAATTGTGTTAGGAGACCCAAATGCTAAAGTAGGAGAAACATTTAGAGAGGGTGTGGTAGGTAAGTTTGAGGTGCCAGGTGTAAATGATAATGGGAGCCCTTTGATTGAACTTTGTATAGAAATGGGTTTAGTTATAGGTAATACATATTTTAAGAAAAAGAGGATAAATAAGTATACAAGATATGATGTAGGGTGTAATGACAGTAGTTTGTTGGACTATGTATTGGTAGATGAAAAACTGTTGAGTAGACTTCAGGATGTACATGTATTTAGAGGGGCCACAGATATATCAGATCAATTTCCAGTTGTAGGTACAGTGAGAGTAAAAGGTAGATGGGATACAAGGAAAATAGAAGCAGCAAGTAAGAGAGAGGTGAAGGTGTATAAACTAAAAGAGGAGGCAGTTAGGGTAAGATATAAACAACTATTGGAGGATGGATAGGCTAGTGAGAGTACAGGCAATGGGGTCGAAGATGTATGGGGTAGGTTTAAGAATGTTAGAGTGTAGAGCATTCAGCAGAAGTTTGTGGTTTCAGGAAAGTGGGTGCAGGAGGGAAGAAGAGCGATTGGTGGAATGATGATGTAAAGAGAGCAGTAAGGGAGAAAAAGTTAGCATATGAGAGGTTTTTACAAAGTAGATGTGATGCAAGGAGGGAAGAGTATATGGAGAGAAAAAGAGAGGTTGAAAGTGGTGAAGCAATGAAAAAGAGAGCAAATGAGAGAGTGGGTGAGATGTTATCAACAAAATTTGTTGAAATTAAGAAAAAGTTTTGGAGTGAGAAAGCCTAGGGAACAAATGGATTTGACAGTTAAAAATAGGAGAGGAGAGTTATTAAATGGAGAATTAGAGGTATTGGGAAGATGGAGGAAATATTTTGAGGAATTGTTAAATGTTGATGAAGATAGGGAAGCTGTGATTTCATATATAGGACAAGGAGGAATAACATCTTGTAGGAGTCAGGAAGAGCTAGTTGTGAGTGTGGGGGAATTTCTTGAGGCAGTGGGTAGAATGAAAGGTGCTAAGCCAGCTGGGATTGATGGGATAAAGATAGAAATGTTAAAAGTAGGTGGGGATATAGTTTTGGAGTGGTTGGTGCTATTATTTAATAAATGTATGGAAGAGGGTAAGGTACATAGGGATTAGCAGAAAGCATGCATAATTCCTTTGTATAAAGGCAAAGGGGATAAAAGAGAGTGCAAAAATTACAGGGGAATAAGTCTGTTGAGTATACCTGGTAAAGTGTACTTAGAGTTATTATTGAAAGAATTAAGAGTAAGACGGAGAATAGGATAACAGATGAACAAGGAGGCTTTAGGAAAGGTAGGGGGTGTGTGTAGACCAAGTGCTTACAGTGAAACATATAGGTGAACAGTGTTTAGATAGGGTAAAGAGGTTTTTGTGGCATTGATGGATTTGGAAAAGGCATGTGACAGGATGGATAGGGTGGCAATGTGGCAGATGTTGCAGGTGTATGGTATAGGAGGTAGGCTACTGAAAGCAGTGAAGAGTTTTTACGAGGATAGTGAGGCTCATGTTAGAGTATATAGGAGAGAGGGAGATTATTTCCTGGTAAAAGTAGGCCTTAGACAAGGACGTGTGATGTCATCGTGGTTGTTCATTATATTTAAAGATTGGGTTGTAAGAGAAGTGAATGCGGGGGTCTTGGGAAGAGGTGTGAAGTTACAAGATAAAGAATCAAGCACAAAGTGGGAGTTGTCACAGTTGCTCTTTGCTGATGACACTGTGCTTTTGGGAGATTCTGAAGAGAAGTTGCAGAGGTTGGTGGATGAATTTGGTAGGGTAAGTAAAAAAAGAAAATTAAAAGTGAATATAGGAAAGAGTAAAATTATGGGGATAACAAAAAGATTAGGTGATGAAAGATTGGATATCAGATTGGAGGGAGAGAATATGGAGGAGGTGAATGTATTCAGATATCTAGGAGTGGACGTGTCAGCAGATGGGTCTATGAAGGATAAGGTAAATCATAGAATTGATGAGGGGAAAAGGGTGAGTGGTGCACTTAAGAGTCTATGGAGACAAAGAACTTTGTCCGTAGAAGCAAAGAGGGGAAAGTATGAGAGTATAGTTGTACTAACACTCTTGTATGGGTGTGAAGCATGGGTGATGAATGTTGCAGCGAGGAGAAGGCTGGAGGCAGTGGAGATGTCATGTCTGAGGGCAATGTGTGGTGTGAATATAATGCAGAGAGTTCGTATAGTTAGGAAATTAGGAGAACGTGTGGGATTACCAAAACTATTACCCAGAGGTCTGAGGAGGGGTTGTTGAGGTGGTTCGGACATGTAGAAAGACTGGAACAAAATAGAATGACTTCGAGAGTATATAAATCCGTAGTGGAGGGATGGCGGGGTAGGGGCCGCCCTAGAAAGGGTTGGAGGGAGGGGGTAAAGGAAGTTTTGTGTGCTAGGGGCTTGGACTTCCAGCAAGCGTGCGTGGGCATATTTAATAGGAGTGAATGGAGACAAATGGTTTTTAATACTAGACGTGCTGTTGGAGTGTGAGCGAAGTAACATTTATGAAAGGATTCAAGAAAACCGGCAGGCTGGACTTGAGTCCTGGAGATGGGAAGTACAGCGTCTACACTTTGAAGGAGGGGTGTTAATGTTGCAGTTTTATAACTGTAGTGTAAAGCACCCTTCTGGCAAGGCAGTGATGGAGTGAATGATGGTGAAAACTTTTCTTTTACGGGCCACCCTGCCTTGGTGGGAATCGACCAGAGTGTTAATAAAAAAACATATATATATATATATATATATATATATATATATATATATATATATATATATATATATATATATATATATATATATATATATATATATATATATTCAAAATTATTATGACTATGTTAATTATATAAGAGAATGTTCATTGCACAATGGGTGTAAAATAACACAGGAAGGCTAAATATTTAATAAATTTCTCTAAGATGATAATGTTATTAATCATTACTTGTCCTGTTGTGTTAGTTACTGGTTGTTAAAGGCACTTGTCGATAGTGCGTGTGTGTGTACTCACCTATTTGTGGTTGCAGGGGTCGAGTTATACCTCCTGGCCCCGCCTCTTCACTAATTGCTACTAGGTCCTCTCTCTCCCTGCTCCATGAGCTTTATCATACCTCGCCTTAAAACTATGTATGGTTCCCGCCTCCACTACTTCACTTTCTAGGCTATTCCACGGCTTGACTACTCTATGACTGAAGAAATACTTCTTAACATCCCTTTGATTCATCTGTGTCTTCAACTTCCAATTGTGACCTCTTGTGTCTGTGTCCCATCTCTGGAACATCCCGTCTTTGTCCACCTCGTCTATTCCGTGCAGTATTTTATATGTCGTTATCATGTCTCCCCTGACCCTCCTGGCCTCCAGTGTCATCAGGCCGATTTCCCTCAACCTTTCTTCGTAGGACAATCCCCGTAGTGTGTGTGTGTGTGTACTCACCTAATTGTACTCACCTAATTGTGGTTGCAGGGGTCGAGACTCAGCTCCTGGCCCCGCCTCTTCACTGATCGCTACTGGATCCTCTCTCTCTCTGCTTCCTGAGCTTTGTCATACCTCTTCTTAAAACTATGTATGGTTCCTGCCTCCACTACTTCACTTGCTAGGCTATTCCACTTGCTGACAACTCTATGACTGAAGAAATACTTCCTAACGTCCCTGTGACTCGTCTGAGTCTTCAGCTTCCAGTTGTGACCCCTTGTCCCTGTGTCCCCTCTCTGGAACATCCTATCTCTGTCCACCTTGTCTATTCATAAGAACATAAGAACATAAGAAAGGAGGAACACTGCAGGAGGCCTGCTGGCCCATACTAGGCAGGTCCTTTACAATTCATCCCACTAACAAAACATTTGCCCAATTTTCAATGCCACCCAAGAAATAAGCTCTGATGTGAAAGTCCCACTCAAATCCAACCCCTCCCACTCATGTACTTATCCAACCTAGATTTGAAACTACCCAAAGTCCCAGCCTCAATAACCCAACTAGGTAGACTGTTCCACTCATCAACTACCCTATTTCCAAACCAATACTTTCCTATGTCCTTTCTAAATCTAAACTTATCTAATTTAAATCCATTACTGCGGGTTCTCTCTTGGAGAGACATCCTCAAGACCTTATTAATATCCCCTTTATTAATACCTATCTTCCACTTATACACTTCGATCAGGTCTCCCCTCATTCTTCGTCTAACAAGTGAATGTAACTTAAGAGTCTTCAATCTTTCTTCATAAGGAAGATTTCTAATGCTATGTATTAATTTAGTCATCCTACGCTGAATATTTTCTAACGAATTTATGTCCATTTTGTAATACGGAGACCAGAACTGAGCTGCATAATCTAGGTGAGGCCTTACTAATGATGTATAAAGCTGCAGTATGACCTCTGGACTTCTGTTGCTTACACTTCTTGATATAAATCCCAGTAATCTATTTGCCTTATTACGTACGCTTAGGCATTGCTGTCTTGGTTTAAGGTTGCTGCTCACCATAACCCCCAAGTCCTTTTCGCAATATGTATGGCTAAGTTCTACATCATTTAACTTATAAGTACTAGGATTATGGGCACTCCCAAGCTTCAGAACCTTGCATTTATCTACATTGAACTGCATCTGCCACTTTTCTGACCAAGAATGGAGTTTGTTTAAATCCTCCTGAAGTTCCATAACATCTACGTTTGAATCAATTATCCTACCTATCTTTGTGTCATCGGCGAATTTGCTCATATCACTAGTAATTCCCTCATCAAGATCATTGATATATATTATAAACAACAACGGGCCCAAGACTGATCCCTGTGGAACGCCACTTGTTACAGATCCCCACTCGGACTTAACCCCATTTATGGACACTCTCTGCTTCCTGTCAGTGAGCCATGACTCGATCCACGAGAGCACTTTTCCCCCAATGCCATGAGCTGCCACTTTCTTTAACAGTCTATGGTGCGGAACTCTATCAAAAGCCTTACTAAAATCCAAGTAAATAATATCAAATTCTTTATTGTGGTCAACAGCCTCAAAAGCTTTACTGAAGAAAGTTAATAAATTAGTTAGACAAGACCGGCCTCTTGTGAATCCATGCTGAGTATCATTAATCAAGCTATGCTTATCGAGATGGCTTCTTATAATCTCAGCTATAATTGACTCTAGTAATTTGCCTACAATTGAGGTCAGGCTTATTGGGCGATAATTTGATGGTAACGACTTGTCCCCTGTTTTAAAAATAGGAATTACATTAGCCATCTTCCACATATCAGACACTACACCTGTTTGAAGAGATAAATTAAAAATATTAGTTAATGGTTCACAGAGTTCCATTTTGCATTCCTTAAGAACCCTTGAAAAAACCTCATCAGGACCCGGCAACTTATTTTGCTTCAGTCTGTCTATCTGCTTCACAACCATCTCACTAGTGACTGTGATGTTACATAATTTATCTTCTTCTAGCCCACTGTAAAAATTAATTACTGGAATATTGTTAGTGTCTTCCTGTGTAAAAACTGAGAGAAAATAATTATTTAAAATCAAGCACATTTCATTCTCTTTGTCAGTAAGGTGCCCATAGTTATTTTTAAGAGGACCTATCTTATCTCTAACTTTTGTTCTATAGACCTGGAAAAAACTTTTTGGGTTAGTTTTAGAATCCCTAGCAACTTTAATTTCATAGTCCCTTTTAGCTTTTCTTATCCCCTTTTTAATGTCCCTCTTAATGTCAATATACTGATTCATAAGATGACCCTCACCTCTTTTGATACGCCTATAAATTCCTTCCCCGCAGTATCTTGTATGTCGTTATCATGTCTCCTCTGACCCTTCTGTCCTCCAGTGTCGTCAGTCCGATTTCCCTTAACCTTTCCTCGTACGACATTCCCTTGAGCTCTGGGACTAGCCTTGTTGCAAACCTTTGTACTTTCTCTAACTTCTTGACGTGCTTGACCAGGTGTGGGTTCCAGACTGGTGCTGCATACTCCAGTATGGGCCTAACATACACAGTGTACAGTGTCTTGAACGATTCCTTATTAAGGTATCGGAACGCTATTCTCAGGTTTGCCAGGCGCCCGTATGCTGCAGCGGTTATTTGGTTGATGTGTGCCTCCGGTGATGTGCTCGGTGTTATGGTCACCCCAAAGTCTTTCTCCCTGAGTGAGGTCTGTAGTCTTTGTCCACCTAGCCTATACTCTGTCTGCGGTCTTCTTTGCCCCTCCCCAATCTTCATGACTTTGCTTTTGGCTGGATTGAATTCGAGAAGCCAGTTGCTGGACCACATGTCCAGCCTGTCCAGGTCTCTTTGCAGTCCTGCCTCATCCTCGTCCGATTTAATTCTTCTCATCAACTTCACGTCATCTGCGAACAGGGACACTTCAGAGTCTATTCCTTCCATCATGTCGTTCACATATATCAAAAATAGCTCTGGTCCTAGAACTGACCCCTGTGGGACCCCGCTCGTAACAGGCGCCCACTGTGATACCTCTTCACGTACCATGACTCGTTGCTGCCTCTCTGTCAGGTATTCTCTTATCCATTGCAGTGCCCTCCCTTTTACGTGCGCCTGATCCTCCAGCTTCTGCACTAATCTCTTGTGGGGAACTGTGTCAAAGGCCTTCCTGCAGTCTAGGAAAACGCAATCTACCCACCCCTCTCTCTCGTGTCTTACTTCTGTTACCTTGTCATAAAACTCCAGGAGGTTTGTGATACAAGATTTGCCTTCCATGAACCCATGCTGGTTTTCATTTATAATCTTGTTCCTTTCCAGGTGTTCGACCACTCTCCTCCTGATAATCTTCTCCATGACTTTGCACACAATACATGTCAGAGACACAGGTCTGTAGTTTAGTGCCTCGTTTCTGTTTCCTTTCTTAAATATGGGGACTACATTAGCTGTCTTCCATTTCTCAGGTAGTTGCCCAGTTTCAAGGGATGTGTTGAAGATTGTGGTTAGAGGCACGCACAGCATCTCTGCTCCTTCTCTAAGGACCCATGGGGAGATGTTGTCCGGTCCCATCGCCTTTGAGGTGTCAAGGTCACTTAAGAGCTTCTTCACCTCCTCAGTTGTTCGTATGTCATCCAACACTTGTTGGTATATTCCCTCTTGATGTTCCCTTCTGTGCTGTCTTCCCACAGCCCTTCCTGTCTCTACTGTAAAAACTTCCTTAAATCTCCTGTTCAGCTCCTCACATACCTCCTGATCATTTCTTGTGAGTTCTTCACCTTCTGTCCTTAATCTGATCACCTGGTCTTTGACTGTTGTCTTCCTCCTGATGTAGCTATACAACAGTTTCGGGTCAGTCTTGATTCTCGATGCTATGTCATTTTCATACTGTCGCTGGACCTCCCTCCTTACCTGTGCGTACTCATTCCTGGCTCTGCGACTGATCTCCCTATTTTCGTGTGTTCTCTGCCTTCTGTACTTTTTCCATTCTTTATTGCACTTTGTTTTTGCCTCCTTACACCGTCGGGTAAACCAGGGGCTCGTTCTGGTCTTCCCGTTGTTACTGTTGCCCTTCGGAATAAACCTTTCCACTGCCTCCTTGCATTTTGTTGTTACATATTCCATCATTTCATTTACTGGCTTTCCTGCCAGTTCTCTGTCCCACTGGACCTCCCGCAGGAAGTTATTCAACCCTATGTAGTCCCCTCTTTTATAGTCAGGCTTTTCCCATTCAACTCCTGTTATTCTCTCCACTTGCAGCTCTACTATGTATTCAAAGCACAGAACCACGTGGTCGCTAGCTCCTAGGGGACTCTCATACTTGATGTCCTCAATATCTGAGCTGCCCAGGGTGAACATAAGGTCCAATCTTGCTGGTTCATCCTCCTCTCTCACTCTGGTAGTGTCCTTAACATGTTGGTGCATGAGGTTTTCCAGCACCACGTCCAACATCCTGGCTCTCCATGTTTCGGGACCCCCATGTGGCTCCAGGTTTTCCCAGTCAATCTCCCTGTGGTTGAAATCCCCCATAACCAGCAACTTTGCTCTGCTGGAGTGAGCTCTTCTTGCCACCTCAGCAAGTGTGTCCACCATTGCTCTGTTGCTCTCTTCATATTCCTCTCTTGGCCTCCTGCAGTTCTGTGGTGGATTATACATCACTGCAATGACCACTTTGTGTTCCTCAGACTGAAGTGTACCTGCTATGTAGTCTCTTTCTCCCGTCTCATCTATTCCTTCCATTGTGTGTGTGTGTGGTGTGTGTGTGTGTGTGTGTGTGTGTGTGTGTGTGTGTGTGTGTGTGTGTGTGTGTCTGTGTGTGTGTCTGTGTGTGTGTTTATGTGTGTTGTGTGTGTTCTCACCTATTTGTGGTAGCAGCGGCCGAGTCACAGCTCCTGGCCCCGCATCTTCTGGTCTCTACTAGGTCCACTCTTTCCCTCCTCCAGGAGATTTATCGTATCTCTTCTTAAAGCTATGTATGGATCCTTCCTCCATTACATATAAAATACTCTCAGTATTTTATATGTCGTTATCATGTCCCCCATATCCCTCCTGTCCTCCAGCGTGGTCAGGTTGAGTTCCCTTAACCTCTCCTCGTAGGACATACCCCTTAGCTGTGGGACTAGTCTTGTTGCAAACCTTTGAACTTTTTCTAATATGACGTGCTTGACCAGATGTGGGTTCGAAACTGGTTCTGCATACTCCAGTATGGGCCTACGTTCACGGTGTTCGGTGTTATGTGTCAGTCAAACAGTGCTTTCCTCATTGTCATTGTACCTTCAGAACACACACACACAAACACACACACACACACACACACACACACACACACACACACACACACACACACACACACACACACACACACACACACACACACACACACCTCAACACCTGACCAAATACACACAAAGGACAAGACAAGAAAAACCAAGCAAATGATGAGCATGGTTAGTGGACTCACTAACAAGCTCTCTCCTGTAACCAAAAATACAGACGTGTTTTTCTGTTTATTTTTTTTTTGATGAGAGGGAAGTTGATGAGTAGGTGAAGGGAAGTTACATGAGCACCGGTAGGTGAAGGGAAGTTCCTGAGCACTGATAGGTGAGGGGAAATATTACCTGGTCATAAGAAAATAATACATAGGTACTATCAACAGATCAGTCAAGAATCTTATGGATAAAATATTCTCCAGATGTCTTCTTCTAGATGACCACGTATTCCCATTGCAAACATTATTTATAATTTACAATCTGTATAATAAGTTTGAAAGTTACCATATATTATTTTTAATGAGAAAGAGACCCTAAGAAAGTGTACTCTTACTACCCACAGCTTATATGCCCAGAAGAATTCTAATAAGCGTTAATCAGCTGAAAGTACGTGAGAACCTTAGCTCCTGGGCAGACTATTGTTATAAGGTAGGCTACCCTGGGGCCCCGCTCCTCACTCTGGCTGATTTTGATAAGTGGTAATCACACTCTATGCGAACTGCATCATTCATTTGCACCAGCAACAAGCTGCTGTGCTTTAAGCTGATTACTGATGACGCTTGCCGAGTATAATGACGTAATTGAAGGTACAGTGAAGTTCCTCAGCAGCAGTGAGGGGAACTTCCTCCAGTACTAGTTGGTGAGAAGGATGTTTCTAGGGGACCAGGATGATGATAATAATCGCTGTACTTGCTAATTACCTTGTTGGTATCAGGTAATATATATTAGGTTGTTGGCATAGTGTATAATTACCTTGTAGGTGTCAGCGGTAGCACCTCTCTGAAAACATTGAACCACCGAGGTGACACTGAACTTTCTTAACTAAGATATAGAGTTACTGGAAGATATTCTTGCTCACACTCCGTCATATCCGTCTTGCACTTCTTGCCACAAGTCTGTACACCTCTCAACAAACTTATGACTTGTTGCGACACTAGACACTCAGCTGCACTGTCAAGTATGTCATATGTCTGGTCAGCACCAGCCACACTGCTGCACCGTCAGGACACTACACTGCTGACACTGTCAGGACACCACACTGCTGACACCGTAAGGACATGTGCTGGTTCTTGAGGTACCCCACTGGTAATACTGTCAGGTAGACAGTGTCACCAGTGGGGTACCTCAAGTATACAGCTGGCTAGACTAGGGTAGCAGCTTGTTAGGCTATGGTAGCAAATTTGTAGGTCAGGGTAGCAGCGTGGTAGACCAGGGTAGCAGCTTGGTAGGCTAATGTAGCAGCGGGGTAGACTAGGGTAGCAGCTTGGTAGGCTAATGAAGCAGCGGGGTAGACTAGGGTAGCAGCTTGGTAGACTAGGGTAGTAGCTTGGTAGACTAGGGTAGTAGCTTGGTAGACTAGGGTAGCAGCTTGTTAGGCTACTGTAGCAAATTTGTAGGCCAGGGTAGCAGCGTGGTAGACCAGGGTAGCAGCTTGGTAGGCTAATGTAACAGCGGGGTAGACTAGGGTAGCAGCTTGGTAGGCTAATGTAGCAGCGGGGTAGACTAGGGTAGCAGCTTGGTAGACTAGGGTAGTAGCTTGGTAGACTAGGGTAGTAGCTTGGTAGACTAGGGTTGCAGCTTGGTAGGCTAATGTAGCAGCAGGGTAGACTAGGGTAGCAGCTTGGTAGACTAGGGTAGCAGCTTGGTAGACTAGGGTAGTAGCTTGGTAGACTAGGGTAGCATCTTGGTAGACCAGGGTAGCAGCTTGGTAGACTAGGGTAGCAGCTTGGTAGACTAGGGTAGTAGCTTGGTAGACTAGGGTAGCATCTTGGTAGACCAGGGTAGCAGCTTTGTAGGCTAATATAACAGCGGGGTAGACTAGGGTAGCAGCTTGGTAGATTAGGGTAGTAGCTTGGTAGACTAGGGCAGTAGGTTGGTAGACTAGGGTAGCAACTTGGTAGGCTAATGTAGCAGCGGGGAAGACTAGGGTAGTAGCTTGGTAGACTAGGGTAGCAGCGGGGTAGACTAGAGTAGCAGCTTGGTAGACTAGGGTAGCAGCTTTGTAGACTAGGGTAGCAGCTTGGTAGACTAGGGTAGCAGCGGGGTAGACTAGGGTAGCAGCTTGATAGACTAGGGTAGCAGCTTTGTAGACTAGGGTAGCAGCTTGGTAGACTAGGGTAGCAGCGGGGTAGACTAGGGTAGCAGCTTGGCAGACTAGGGTAGCAGCGGGGTAGACTAGAGTAGCAGCTTGGTAGACTAGGGTAGCAGCTTTGTAGACTAGGGTAGCAGCTTGGTAGACTAGGGTAGCAGCGGGGTAGACTAGGGTAGCAGCTTCGTAGACTAGGGTAGTAGCTTGGTAGACTAGGGTAGCAGCTTGGAAGACTAGGGTAGCAGCTTGGTAGGCTAAGGTAGCAGTGGAGCAGACTAGGGTAGCAGCTTTGTAGACTAGGGTAGCAGCGGGGGAGACTAGGGTAGCAGCTTGGTAGACTAGGGTAGCAGCGGGGAAGACTAGGGTAGCAGCTTTGTAGACTAGGGTAGCAGCTTTGTAGACTAGGGTAGCAGCGGGGTAGACTAGGGTAGCAGCGGGGTAGACTAGGGTAGCAGTGGGATAGACTAGGGTAGCAGCTTTGTAGACTAGGGTAGCAGCAGGGTAGACTAGGGTAGCAGCGAGGAAGACTAGGGTAGCAGCTTTGTAGACTAGGGTAGCAGCTTGGTAGACTAGGGTAGCAGCGGGGTAGACTAGGGTAGCAGCTTGGTAGACTAGGGTAGCAGCTTTGTAGAATAGGGTAGCAGCTTGGTAGACTAGGGTAGCAGCGGGGTAGACTAGGGTAGTAGCTTGGTAGACTAGGGTAGCAGCTTGGAAGACTAGGGTAGCAGCTTGGTAGGCTAAGGTAGCAGTGGAGCAGACTAGGGTAGCAGCGGGGTAGATTAGGGTAGCAGCTTGGTAGACTAGGGTAGCAGCTTGGTAGACTAGGGTAGCAGCGGGGTAGCAGCTTCGTAGACTAGGGTAGTAGCTTGGTAGACTAGGGTAGCAGCTTGGTAGACTAGGGTAGCAGCGGGGAAGACTAGGGTAGCAGCTTTGTAGACTAGGGTAGCAGCTTTGTAGACTAGGGTAGCAGCGGGGTAGACTAGGGTAGCAGCTTTGTAGACTAGGGTAGCAGCTTTGTAGACTAGGGTAGCAGCTTGGTAGACTAGGGTAGCAGCAGCTAGGGTAGCAGGGTAGACTAGGGTAGCAGCGGGGTAGACTAGGGTAGCAGGTGGGTAGACTAGGGTAGCAGCGGGGTAGACTAGGGTAGCAGCTTTGTAGACTAGGGTAGCAGCTTTGTAGACTAGGGTAGCAGCGGGGTAGACTAGGGTAGCAGCGGGGTAGACTAGGGTAGCAGCGGGGTAGACTAGGGTAGCAGCTTTGTAGACTAGGGTAGCAACTTTGTAGACTAGGGTAGCAGCTTTGTAGACTAGGGTAGCAGCGGGGTAGACTAGGGTAGCAGCGGGGTAGACTAGGGTAGCAGCGGGGTAGACTAGGGTAGCAGCGGGGTAGACTAGGGTAGCAGCGGGATAGACTAGGGTAGCAGCGGGGTAGACTAGGGTAGCAGCGGGGTAGACTAGGGTAGCAGCGGGGTAGACTAGGGTAGCAGCGGGGTAGACTAGGGTAGCAGCGGGGTAGACTAGGGTAGCAGCGGGGTAGACTAGGATAGCAGTGGGGTAGACTAGGGTAGCAGCTTTGTAGCCTAGGGTAGCAGCGGGGTAGACTAGGGTAGCAGGTGGGTAGCCTAGGGTAGCAGCTTTGTAGACTAGGGTAGCAGCTTTGTAGACTAGGGTAGCAGCGGGGTAGACTAGGGTAGCAGCTTTGTAGACTAGGGTAGCAGCTTTGTAGACTAGGGTAGCAGCTTTGTAGACTAGGGTAGCAGCGGGGTAGACTAGGGTAGCAGCGGGGTAGACTAGGGTAGCAGCTTTGTAGACTAGGGTAGCAGCGGGGTAGACTAGGGTAGCAGCTTTGTAGACTAGGGTAGCAGCGGGGTAGACTAGGGTAGCAGCGGGGTAGACTAGGGTAGCAGCGGGGTAGACTAGGGTAGCAGCGGGGTAGACTAGGGTAGCAGCGGGGTAGACTAGGGTAGCAGCGGGGTAGACTAGGGTAGCAGGTGGGTAGACTAGGGTAGCAGGTGGGTAGACTGCGTGTGTAGGACTCTCCTCTGACGTAAAGCAATATTATTAATAATGTTTTACTCTTCAGAATGTTGTCATCCAACTTCCTGGACTGGCCTCTACGTTCTCCAGATTGACCTATAATGTCAATCGCCTCTTCCATTACTTTTTTCTGAGGATGACAAAATTTTTTGCCATTTTCAGTTCGTCAGACAGTTCACATCTTATGTAGAAATCCCTTTTAAATGCAGTTTAGGCAACGAGTCCAATTTAAAATTATGATAATTTGTATTTTTACACAGTATAATGTGAGTTCTGTTTTGTGTATTCACATTACAGCATAAACTTGATCCAAGGTGATGACTGGTCTCGTCCCTTCCCTCAGTTGTCGTCACCATTGTCCACTAGTGGGTTTCACTACTACCCTTCAAGTCATTACATTGTAATCCATGGTATCTGGCAGTGATGGGGGATCAGATCCACTGGAATCCCTTTCATTCCTCGGAGAGACGTTTCAAGTCCTCTATATTAAAGGATTTTTTGTTGTGTAAACTTATTACGGAACTTTGTTTACTTTCTAAATTATGTTTTCTTATTCTAAATCGACATTGTTGTCAGTGTTTGTTGTTGGTGTTGCTGCTTGTAACACAACTTGTGTTGCTGCTTGTAACATAACTTGTGTTGCTGCTTGTAACATAACTTGTGTTGCTGCTTGTAACATAACTTGTGTTGCTGCTTGTAACATAACTTGTGTTGCTGCTTGTAACATAACTTGTGTTGCTGCTTGTAACACAACTTGTGTTGCTGCTTGTAACATAACTTGTGTTGCTGCTTGTAACATAACTTGTGTTGCTGCTTGTAACATAACTTGTGTTGCTGCTTGTAACACACCTTGTGTTGCTGCTTGTAACATAACTTGTGTTTCTTAACTTGTAATATAACTTGTGTTTCTTAACTTGTAACATAACTTGTGTTCCTTAACTTGTAACATAAGTTGTGTTTCTTAACTTGTAACATAACTTGTGTTTCTTAACTTGTAACATAAGTTGTGTTTCTTAACTTATAACATTAGTTGTGTTTCTTAACTTGTAACATAAGTTGTGTTTCTTAACTTGTAACATAAGTTGTGTTTCTTAACTTGTAACATAAGTTGTGTTTCTTAACTTGTAACATAACTTGTGTTTCTTAACTTGTAACATAAGTTGTGTTTCTTAACTTGTAACATAAGTTGTGTTTCTTAACTTGTAACATAAGTTGTGTTTCTTAACTTGTAACATAACTTGTGTTTCTTAACTTGTAACACAACTTGTGTTTCTTAACTTGTAACACAACTTGTGTTTCTTAACTTGTAACATAACTTGTGTTTCTTAACTTGTAACACAACTTGTGTTTCTTAACTTGTAACATAAGTTGTGTTTCTTAACTTGTAACATAAGTTGTGTTTCTTAACTTGTAACATAAGTTGTGTTTCTTAACTTGTAACATAACTTGTGTTTCTTAACTTGTAACATAACTTGTGTTTCTTAACTTGTAACATAACTTGTGTTTCTTAACTTGTAACACAACTTGTGTTTCTTAACTTGTAACATAAGTTGTGTTTCTTAACTTGTAACATAAGTTGTGTTTCTTAACTTGTAACATAAGTTGTGTTTCTTAACTTGTAACATAAGTTGTGTTTCTTAACTTGTAACATAACTTGTGTTTCTTAACTTGTAACATAACTTTTGTTTCTTAACTTGTAACATAAGTTGTGTTTCTTAACTTGTAACATAACTTGTGTTTCTTAACTTGTAACACAACTTGTGTTTCTTAACTTGTAACATAACTTGTGTTTCTTAACTTGTAACATAAGTTATGTTTCTTAACTTGTAACATAAGTTGTGTTTCTTAACTTGTAACATAACTTGTGTTTCTTAACTTGTAACATAACTTGTGTTTCTTAACTTGATTATTACCGTGTTTAGTAAATTTGTACCACTAACAAGGTTGTGACTGGTGATACTTGTGTCACTAACAAGGTTGTGACTGGTGATACTTGTGTCACTAACAAGGTTGTGACTGGTGATACTTGTGTCACTAACAAGGTTGTGACTAGTGACACTTGCGTCACTAACAAGGTTGTGACTGGTGATACTTGTGTCACTAACAAGGTTGTAACTTGTGATACTTGTGTCACTAACAAGGTTGTGACTGGTGATACTTGTGTCACTAACAAGGTTGTGACTGGTGATACTTGTGTCACTAACAAGGTTGTGACTGGTGATACTTGTGTCACTAACAAGGTTGTGACTGGTGATACTTGTGTCACTAACAAGGTTGTGGCTGGTGATACTTGTGTCACTAACAAGGTTGTGGCTGGTGATATTTGTGTCACTAACAAGGTTGTGACTGGTGATACTTGTGTCACTAACAAGGTTGTGACTGGTGATACTTGTGTCACTAACAAGGTTGTGACTGGTGATACTTGTGTCACTAACAAGGTTGTGGCTGGTGATACTTGTGTCACTAACAAGGTTGTGACTGGTGATACTTGTGTCACTAACAAGGTTGTGACTGGTGATACTTGTGTCACTAACAAGGTTGTGGCTGGTGATACTTGTGTCACTAACAAGGTTGTGGCTGGTGATACTTGTGTCACTAACAAGGTTGTGACTGGTGATACGTGTGTCACTAACAAGGTTGTGACTGGTGATACTTGTGTCACTAACAAGGTTGTGACTGGTGATACTTGTGTCACTAACAAGGTTCTGACTGTTGATACTTGTGTCACTAACAAGGTTGTGACTGGTGATACTTGTGTCACTAACAAGGTTGTGACTGGTGATACTTGTACCTCTAATAAGGTTGTGACTGGTGATACTTGTACCTCTAATAAGGTTGTGACTGGTGATGCTAGTACCTCTAACAAGGTTGTGACTGGTGATACTTGTGTCACTAACAAGGTTGTGACTGGTGATACTTGTGTCACTAACAAGGTTGTGACTGGTGATACTTGTACCTCTAATAAGGTTGTGACTGGTGATGCTAGTACCTCTAACAAGGTTGTGACTGGTGATACTTGTACCTCTAATAAGGTTGTGACTGGTGATACTTGTACCTCTAAGAAGGTTGTGACTGGTGATACTTGTACCTCTAATAAGGTTGTGACTGGTGATACTTGTACCTCTAAGAAGGTTGTGACTGGTGATACTTGTACCTCTAATGAGGGTGTGACTGGTGATACTTGTACCTCTAATAAGGTTGTGACTGGTGATACTTGTACCTCTAAGAAGGTTGTGACTGGTGATACTTGTACCTCTAATAAGGTTGTTACTGGTGATACTTGTACCTCTAAGAAGGTTGTGACTGGTGATACTTGTACGACTAATAAGGTTGTGACTGGTGATACTTGTACCTCTAAGAAGGTTGTGACTGGTGATACTTGTACCTCTAATAATGTTGTGACTGGTGATACTTGTACCTCTAAGAAGGTTGTGACTGGTGATACTTGTACCACTAATAAGGTTGTGACTGTGATACTTGTAACTCTAAGAAGGTTGTGACTGGTGATACTTGTACCACTAATAAGGTTGTGACTGGTGATACTTGTACCACTAATAAGGTTGTGACTGGTGATACTTGTACCTCTAATAAGGTTGTGACTGGTGATACTTGTACCTCTAATAAGGTTGTGACTGGTGATACTTGTACAACTAATAAGGTAGTGACTGGTGATACTTGTTCCTCTAATAAGGTTGTGACTGGTGATACTTGTACCTCTAACAAGGTTGTGACTGGTGATACTTGCACCTCTAATAAGGTTGTGGCTGGTGATACTTGTACCTCTAATAAGGTTGTGACTGGTGATACTTGTACCTCTAAGAAGGTTGTGACTGGTGATACTTGTACCTCTAAGAAGGTTGTGACTGGTGATACTTGTACCTCTAAGAAGGTTGTGGCTGGTGATACTTGTACCTCTAAGAAGGTTGTGACTGGTGATACTTGTACCTCTAATAAGGTTGTGACTGGTGATACTTTTACCTCTAATAAGGTTGTGACTGGTGATACTTGTACCTCTAATAAGATTGTGACTGGTGATACTTATACCTCTAAGAAGGTTGTGACTGGTGATACTTGTACCTCTAATAAGGTTGTGGCTGGTGATACTTGTACCTCTAAGAAGGTTGTGACTGGTGATACTTGTACCTCTAATAATGTTGTGACTGGTGATACTTGTACCTCTAAGAAGGTTGTGGCTGGTGATACTTGTACCTCTAATAAGGTTGTGGCTGGTGATACTTGTACCTCTAACAAGGTTGTGACTGGTGATACTTGTACCTCTAATAAGGTTGTGGCTAGTGACACTTGTACCTCTAATAAGGTTGTGACTGGTGATACTTGTACCTCTAATAAGGTTGTGGCTGGTGATACTTGTACCTCTAAGAAGGTTGTGACTGGTGATACTTGTACCTCTAATAAGGTTGTGGCTAGTGACACTTGTACCTCTAATAAGGTTGTGACTGGTGATACTTGTACCTCTAATAAGGTTGTGGCTGGTGATACTTGTACCTCTAATAAGGTTGTGGCTGATGATACTTGTACCTCTAATGAGGTTGTGACTGGTGATGCTTGTACCTCTAATAAGGTTGTGACTGGTGATACTTGTACCTCTAATAAAGTTGTGGCTGGTGATACTTGTACCTCTAATAAGGTTGTGGCTGATGATACTTGTACCTCTAAGAAGGTTGTGACTGTTGATACTTGTACCTCTAATAAGGTTGTGACTGGTGATACTTGTACCTCTAATGAGGTTGTGACTGGTGATACTTGTACCTCTAATAAGGTTGTGACTGGTGATACTTGTACCTCTAATAAGGTTGTGACTGGTGATACTTGTACCTCTAACAAGGTTGTGACTGGTGATACTTGTACCACTAAGAAGGTTGTGACTGGTGATACTTGTACCTCTAATAAGGTTGTGGCTGGTGATACTTGTACCTCTAATAAGGTTGTGGCTGGTGATACTTGTACCTCTAATAAGGTTGTGGCTGGTGATACTTGTACCTCTAAGAAGGTTGTGACTGGTGATACTTGTACCTCTAATAAGGTTGTGACTGGTGATACTTGTAACTCTAACAAGGTTGTGACTGGTGATACATGTACCTCTAATAAGGTTGTGACTGGTGATACATGTACTTCTAATAAGGTTGTGACTGGTGATACATGTTCCTCTAATAAGGTTGTAACTGGTGATACTTGTACCTCTAATAAGGTTGTGACTTGTGATACTTGTATCTCTAAGAAGGTTGTGGCTGTTGATACTTGTACCTCTAACAAGGTTGTGACTGGTGATACTTGTACCTCTAATAAGGTTGTGACTTGTGATACTTGTATCTCTAAGAAGGTTGTGGCTGGTGATACTTGTACCTCTAACAAGGTTGTGACTGGTGATACTTGTACCTCTAATAAGGTTGTGACTTGTGATACTTGTATCTCTAAGAAGGTTGTGGCTGGTGATACTTGTACCTCTAACAAGGTTGTGACTGGTGATACTTGTACCTCTAACAAGGTTGTGACTTGTGATACTTGTATCTCTAAGAAGGTTGTGGCTGGTGATACTTGTACCTCTAACAAGGTTGTGACTGGTGATACTTGTACCTCTAATAAGGTTGTGACTTGTGATACTTGTACCTCTAATAAGGTTGTGACTGGTGATACTTGTACCTCTAATAAGGTTGTGGCTGGTGATACTTGTACCTCTAAGAAGGTTGTGACTGGTGATACTTGTACCTCTAATAAGGTTGTGACTGGTGATACTTGTACCTCTAAGAAGGTTGTGACTGGTGATACTTGTACCTCTAATAAGGTTGTGACTGGTGATACTTGTACCTCTATTAAGGTTTTGACTGGTGATACTTGTACCTCTAATAAGGTTGTGGCTGGTGATACTTGTACCTCTAACAAGGATGTGGCTGGTGATACTTGTACCTCTAATAAGGTTGTGACTGGTGATACATATACCTCTAATAAGGTTGTGACTGGTGATACTTGTACCTCTAATAAGGTTGTGACTGGTGATACTTGTACCTCTAATAAGGTTGTGACTGGTGATACTTGTACCTCTAAGAAGGTTGTGACTGGTGATACTTGTACCTCTAATAAGGTTGTGACTGGTGATACATGTACCTCTAATAAGGTTGTGGCTGGTGATACTTGTACCTCTAATAAGGTTGTGGCTGGTGATACTTGTACCACTAAGAAGGTTGTGACTGGTGATACTTGTACCTCTAACAAGGTTGTGACTGGTGATACTTGTACCTCTAAGAAGGTTGTGACTGGTGATACTTGTACCTCTAATAAGGTTGTGACTTGTGATACTTGTACCTCTAATAAGGTTGTGACTGGTGATACTTGTACCTCTAATAAGGTTGTGACTGGTGATACTTGTACCTCTAATAAGGTTGTGACTGGTGATACATGTACCTCTAATAAGGTTGTGGCTGGTGATACTTGTACCTCTAATAAGGTTGTGGCTGGTGATACTTGTACCACTAAGAAGGTTGTGACTGGTGATACTTGTACCTCTAACAAGGTTGTGACTGGTGATACTTGTACCTCTAATAAGGTTGTGACTTGTGATACTTGTACCTCTAATAAGGTTGTGACTGGTGATACTTGTACCTCTAATAAGGTTGTGGCTGGTGATACTTGTACCTCTAATAAGGTTGTGGCTGGTGATACTTGTACCTCTAATAAGGTTGTGGCTGGTGATACTTGTACCTCTAAGAAGGTTGTGACTGGTGATACTTGTACCTCTAAGAAGGTTGTGACTGGTGATACTTGTACCTCTAAATATAAACTAAATAAAAGTTGATATTTTTAATAACAAATATGTCTTGGTGGTAGTAATTAGTTATTGTTATTATATTCATTGGGAATCGCTAAACCCGTAGGATTATGCAGCGCCTATGGAGGGAGGGGGGGTGATGGAAGGTATTCAGGCTTAATTCAGGGAACTGGAGCACAGATCCAATTCCCTAGATCAAGAGCCCCTCACCAGCATCAAGGAACCTCCCTTGAGGGGAAGTAATTAGTTAATATATATTATATAAGTAGACAAGCTTCTACACTTGAGTATAACCTGGTATGCATTTATCTCTTAGTTATCTTGTACATATAATGGTATAGTGCTAGGGGCACATTTAATAACTGTAGTAGTCTTAAGTACCGTCTGGTACGTTGTTAGGATGAAATATACTCAAGTAAAAGAATATTAATATATATATATATATATATATATATATATATATATATATATATATATATGTGTATATATGTGTATATATGTGTGTGTGTGTGTGTGTGTGTGTGTGTGTGTGTGTGTGTGCTCAATAATACTCTGTATGACTTAGTAAGACTCGACTCGACTTAGACTTAGGCTGTGACTAGCAACAAGTTCCTAAATAATCTAACTACTCAACCATCAAGACAGTCAGCTTCCTTGAACAATATGACCAACCATTTACCAAACAACAACAATGTTTGTGCCAGCAGTGAACAGCACAGCGTCAACCAAGGAATCAAGGAGACCAAAAACGACCCTAATTGTGGACCTTTAACAGATCTTACACAAAAGGCATATTATAATTATTATATTCATGGGAGAGCGCTAAATGCGTAGGGATTATACAGCGCCTGTGGTTGGGAGGGGGATGGAAGGTATTCAGGTTCAGTTCAGGGAACTGGAGCACAGATCCAATTCCCTGCATCAAGAGCCCCTCACCAGCATCAAGGAACCTTCCTTCAGAGGTAAAAAAGGCATAAAACTCCCTTATTACTGAAACTGAGTTTGACACTTACAGTTTCCCCGACTACGACAATACTTTGATGCCAGAACAAACTGAGGTCGAGAGTTTAACTCAGGACAAGAGATATAACATCTCCACGACACAACCTTAGAAAAACATCAAATATCACAAAGTCTAAATAATGCTCTGTAAACAGAGTTACGAGATATATGTCCCGGCTCATCAGCGGAGAAATACTCGACCAAAAAATCTAAATTACACGAGAATACAGAAGAAGGAGGAAACATATTGCCGCCATCAGCAACAGCTAGAGAGAGAGAGAGAGAGAGAGAGAGAGAGAGAGAGAGAGAGAGAGAGAGAGAGAGAGAGAGAGAGAGAGAGAGGGAGAGGGTGATGCAAGGACTGCACCTCCCACAAGACGCTACTCGTACTACATAGGCCTCTGACACCAGCGTAACATTCGAGCAGGTAGCCTGCAAGTGCTGGCAGCTAATCAAAACGCTGCAACAACGAGCACTGTGAGAGGTGTAGTTGATACATCCTACTTACATACATGAGATAATATAGTCAGTCAAATAATAATATAAAGCAGGAAATTTTCATTTTAGCTATTTATGAACATATCGGCAATTTAACACTAGTCAACACAATTTTTGAAAAGTTGTATGCTTCTTAAATGAGATTATTTAATTCTTATGTATTTTCATGTCCTGAATCCAAATATCACCTTGAAAATGCTTATTGGCTGTAGGCTTCAAGACACGAGATATGTAATATTTGATTATTTTATTATAACGTACAATATGTGTCAGTATATTTTAAATTCTAATCCGTACCTACTCTCTGCCTTTTTGCTTGACGCTGAGAGTGAGCTGAAGAATCATCTCTTGCTGATGTCTAGCAATAGTCTGCAAGCATTCTTGTGCCCCATTTGCCATGGTACCATTTTTCCATGGTTGAAATATCTTGGTAAAACCTTTCACCATGTTCCTCACTAACTGATCCACAGTTCAACTAAAAAATCCAAATGTGAGTCCAAAAAGTGGATTTTAAGTGACATGCTACATCCCATGTTCTTGTAAGCCTTGATGAGGTTTTCCACCTAGTCTTCATAATTGCCTTCCCTTCTGTTTCCGAGAAATCCCTTCGCCACCAACCAGAATGCTTCCCAAGCAGCTTTCTTCCCCCCATGAAGGTCTGATTCAAAGTCACCATCTTTAGGAAGCTCTAGAATCTGAGGGCCATTGAAGACTTGCTCTCTTATCTTAGCGTCGCTCAGTGAGGGGGATTTTGATGTTAAATACTTGATTCCCTGACCCGATTTGTTCATAGCTTTTACAAAGTTTTTCATGAGCCCCAGTTTTATGTGTAGTGGTGGTAGAAAAATTTAGTTTAGTATAATGAGAGGTGGATGTTGAACATTTTTCATCCCAGGCTCCAATGATTGACGAGGTGGCCAGTCTCTCCAGATGTAGTGGGAATCTCTTGCACGGCTGTCCCATTCACATAGAAAGCAACAGTACTTGGTGTATCCACCCTGCAAGCCCAAGACCAACAACCTTCAAGTCACCACAGAGTTTCATTGATGTTCATCATATTTCATGTATTGCAACATATGCAGAAGTATTTTTATATTATTCAGTTGGAAAATAAAATTAATATAATAAGCCTCACGTGCATATCAATAGCTTGCTCAGTGAATATTTATTATAAGTTTAAAAAGTGTTTGGCTAAGAAAATCACCGACCTTTTACCTCAAAATATAAACTTGGACATCACAACCACCTTCTATGACTGCTGGAACAATAATGAAGGTCAGTCAGACTGTGAGTGTGGTAAGAAACACACTGCCACAAGCCTGTTGGAACTTGTTGTGACACGTAGATGTATATTGAAAAGTAGAGCCAACAAACAATTTTAACCATGATATTAATTACCAATGTCCTAAAATTAGTTGGAAATTGTTACTCTGGTCTCGGAAGCATCTTGGTTGTTGGCCAGTGGTACATTCATACACTATATACAGTATAGTTACCGCGTCCCTTTTCTGAGTTCACCGTACATGACTACTACTGACGTGACTACCACTGACATTACTACTGACATGACTACCACCACTGACATAACTGCCAATGGCATCAATATTAACAGGACTACAGTGACATGACACCCCTAACATGATCACTGACATGACTACCACTGACATGACTACACTGACATGATTACCACTGACATGACTACCACTGACATGACTACCATTGACATCACTACCATTGACATCACTACAACTAACAGCAGTACAACTGACATGACTACCACTTACAAGACTATCACTGACATAATTACCACTGGCATGATTACCACGGACATAACTACAATTGACATCAATGCAACTAACATAACCACCACTGACATGACTACTGTTGACATCACTACCATTGACATGACTACCACTGACATCATTACCACAGCACTAAAACTAAGAGCATTCCTTGACATCAGCCAACACCCGCGGTCAACACCTCCCTTCCTCAGTGTGAAGGTAATGTTTAACGGACAAAAATACGACCATTGTGGGAAAAGATTTATTGAGTCATTGAAAGTTAACGTGACGTAAAAAATGGCGGAAGAGGCAAGTTAAATTAGGCGGGGAAATTCCCCCGAGGAAATGGGGAATAATAGATGACGGTCTTATTAATGGCAGGGGAAAAATGGAAGACAGAGAGGGGAAGAGGTCACTGTTGAGGGGACAGGAAAGGGGCGATGTAGAGGGGAAGGAGGAGGCGGAGGGAAGAGGAGTGAAGGAGGGAAGAAGAGGGAGAGGAAGATGATGTGATCACTGCGTGTGGCGTATGCTCATGATCCGCGTTTAAGACGCAAGCTTGTGACGCATACTTATGACGCAAGCTTGTGACGCATACTTATGACGCAAACTTGTGACACATTTATGACGCAACCTTGTGACGCATGCTCATGACGCATGCTTGTGACGCATTTATGAGAAAACCTTGTGACGCATACTCATGACGCAAGCTTGTGACACATTTATGACGCAAGCTTGTAACACATTTATGACGCAACCTTGTGACGCATGCTCATGACGCATGCTTGTGACGCATACTTATGACGCAAGCTTGTGACGCATGTTCATGCCTAGGGAAGGCTCAACCCTCAGGGGAAAGTTACGTCGGTAACAGACTTAGCATATTAAGTTCAGACACACTCTTCTAAGTTGTGTTTATGTCGGACTCATGTCAGGCACTGTAGACCTATGTTAGACACTGTAGACTCACGTTAAGCACTGTAGACTAACGTTAGGCACTGTAGACACAAGTCAGATACAGTAGACTCGTGTTAGGTACTGTAGGAAGGTGTCAGGCACTGTAGGAAGGTGTCAGGCACTGTAGAAAAGTGTCAGGCACTGTAGGAAGGTGTCAAGCACTGTAGGAAGGTGTCAGGCACTGTAGGAAGGTGTCAGGCACTGTAGGAAGGTGTCAAGCACTGTAGGAAGATGTCAAGCACTGTAGGAAGGTGTCAGGCACTGTAGGAAGGTGTCAAGCAGTGTAGAAAGGCGTCAAGCACTGCAGAAAGGTGTCAGGCACTGTAGAAAAGTGTCAGGCACTGTAGGAAGGTGTCAAGCACTGTAGGAAGGTGTCAGGCACTGTAGGAAGGTGTCAGGCACTGTAGGAAGGTGTCAAGCACTGTAGGAAGGTGTCAGGCACTGTAGGAAGGTGTCAAGCAGTGTAGAAAGGTGTCAAGCACTGTAGAAAGGTGTCAGGCACTTTAGGAAGGTGTCAGGCACTATAGGAAGGTGTCAAGCACTGTAGGAAGGTGTCAAGCACTGTAGGAAGGTGTCAGGCACTGTAGGAAGGTGTCAGGCATTGTAGGAAGGTGTTAAGCACTGTAGAAAGGTGTCAAGCACTGTAGGAAGGTGTCAAGCACTGTAGGAACAAGGTGTCAGGCACTGTAGGAAGGTGTCAAGCACTGTAGGAACAAGGTGTCAGGCACTGTAGGAACAAGGTGTCAAGCACTGTAGGAACAAGGTGTCAGGCAGTGTAGGAACAAGGTGTCAGGCACTGTAGGAACAAGGTGTCAGGCACTGTAGGAACAAGGTGTCAGGCACTGTAGGAACAAGGTGTCAAACACTATAGGAAGGTGTTAAGCACTGTAGGAACAAGGTGTCAGGCACTGTAGGAACAAAGTGTCAGGCACTGTAGGAACAAGGTATCAGGCACTGTAGGAACAAAGTGTCAGGCACTGTAGGAACAAGGCACTGTAGGAACAAAGGCACTGTAGGAACAAGGTGTCAGGCACTGTAGGAACAAGGTGTCAGGCACTGTAGGAAGGTGTCAAGCACTGTAGGAACAAAGTGTCAGGCACTGTAGGAAGGTGTCAAGCACTGTAGGAACAAGGTGTCAGGCACTGTAGGAAGGTGTCAAGCACTGTAGGAACAAGGTGTCAGGCACTGTAGGAACAAGGTGTCAAGCACTGTAGGAAGGTGTCAAGCACTGTAGGAACAAGGTGCCAGGCACTGTAGGAACAAAGTGTCAGGCACTGTAGGAACAAGGTGTCAGGCACTGTAGGAACAAAGTGTCAGGCACTGTAGGAAGAAGGTGTCAGGCACTGTAGGAAGAAGGTGTCAGGCACTGTAGGAACAAAGTGTCAGGCACTGTAGGAAGAAGGTGTCAGGCACTGTAGGAACAAAGTGTCAAGCACTGTAGGAACAAGGTGTCAGGCACTGTAGGAACAAGGTGTCAGGCACTGTAGGAACAAGGTGTCAGGCACTGTAGGAAGGTGTCAAGCACTGTAGGAACAAGGTGTCAGGCACTGTAGGAACAAGGTGTCAGGCACTGTAGGAACAAGGTGTCAGACACTATAGGAACAAGGTGTCAGGCACTGTAGGAACAAGGTGTCAGGCACTGTAGGAACAAGGTGTCAGGCACTGTAGGAACAAGGTGTCAGGCACTGTAGGAACAAGGTGTCAGGCACTGTAGGAACAAGGTGTCAGGCACTGTAGGAACAAGGTGTCAGGCACTGTAGGAACAAGGTGTCAGGCACTGTAGGAACAAGGTGTCAGGCACTGTAGGAACAAGGTGTCAGGCACTGTAGGAACAAGGTGTCAGACATGAAGTACAAGTCATCTTTGTCTTGACTGAGAGACGGACCACTGAGGCTCACGTCAGTTATGTCACGTCAACCAGCACTCAAGACCATCATAACACTCTTGCTCAAGTGTCTCATTAAACACACTTTAACAACATCACCTTAACACTTTAACCTTGCCTTAACACTTTAATAACCTCACATCAATACTTCAACAACCTCACATCATCACTTCAACAACCTCACATCAACACATCAGCAACCTCATATCAACAACCTCACATCAACAACCTCACATCAACAACCTCCATCAACAACCTCACATCAACAACATCACATCAACAACCTCACATCAACAACCTCACATCAACACATCAACAACCTCACATCAACAAACTCACATCAACAACCTCACATCAACACATCAACAACCTCACATCAACAACCTCACATCAACAACCTCACATCAACACAACAACCTCACATCAAAACATCAACAACCTCACATCAACACTTCAACACCCTCACATCAACAACCTCACATAAACACATCAACGCCCTCACATCAACAACCTCACATCAAGACATGAACAACCTCACATCAACACTTGAACACCCTCACATCAACAACCTCACATCAGTACATCAACAACCTCACATCAACACTTGAACACCTTCACATCAACAACCTCGCATCAGCACATCAACAACCTCACATCATCACATCAACAACCTCACATCAGCACATCAACAACCTCACATCAGCACGTCAACAACCTCACATTAGCACATCAACAACCTCACATCAGCACATCAACAACCTCACATCAGCACATCAACAACCTCACATCAGCACATCAGCAACCTCACATCAGCACATCAACAACCTCACATCACATCAACAACCTCACATCAGCACATCAACAACCTCACATCAGCACATCAACACCCTCACATCAGCACATCAGCAACCTCACATCAGCACATCAACAACCTCACATCACATCAACAACCTCACATCAGCACATCAACAACCTCACATCAGCACATCAACAACCTCACATCAGCACATCAGCAACCTCACATCAGCACATCAACAACCTCACATCAGCACATCAACAACCTCACATCAGCACATCAACAACCTCACATCAGCACATCAACAACCTCACATCAGCACATCAACAACCTCACATCAGCACATCAACAACCTCACATCAGCACATCAGCAACCTCACATCAGCACATCAACAACCTCACATCAGCACATCAACAACCTCACATCGGCACATCAGCAACCTCACATCAGCACATCAGCAACCTCACATCAGCACATCAACAACCTCACATCAGCACATCAACAACCTCACATCAGCACATCAACAACCTCACATCAGCACATCAACAACCTCACATCAGCACATCAACAACCTCACATCAGCACATCAACAACCTCACATCAGCACATCAACAACCTCACATCAGCACATCAACAACCTCACATCAGCACATCAACAACCTCACATCAGCACATCAGCAACCTCACATCAGCACATCAGCAACCTCACATCAGCACATCAACAACCTCACATCAGCACATCAACAACCTCACATCAGCACATCAACAACCTCACATCAGCACATCAACAACCTCACATCAGCACATCAACAACCTCACATCAGCACATCAACAACCTCACATCAGCACATCAACAACCTCACATCAGCACATCAGCAACCTCACATCAGCACATCAACAACCTCACATCAGCACATCAACAACCTCACATCAGCACATCAACAACCTCACATCAGCACATCAACAACCTCACATCAGCACATCAACAACCTCACATCAACACATCAACAACCTCACATCAGCACATCAACAACCTCACATCAGCACATCAACAACCTCACATCAGCACATCAACAACCTCACATCAGCACATCAACAACCTCACATCAGCACATCAACAACCTCACATCAGCACATCAACAACCTCACATCAGCACATCAACAACCTCACATCAGCACATCAACAACCTCACATCAGCACATCAACAACCTCACATCAGCACATCAACAACCTCACATCAGCACATCAACAACCTCACATCAGCACATCAACAACCTCACATCAGCACATCAACAACCTCACATCAGCACATCAACAACCTCACATCAGCACATCAACAACCTCACATCAGCACATCAACAACCTCACATCAACACATCAACAACCTCACATCAGCACATCAACAACCTCACATCAGCACATCAACAACCTCACATCAGCACATCAACAACCTCACATCAGCACATCAACAACCTCACATCAGCACATCAACAACCTCACATCAACAACCTCACATCAGCACATCAACAACCTCACATCAGCACATCAGCAACCTCACATCAGCACATCAACAACCTCACATCAGCACATCAACAACCTCACATCAGCACATCAACAACCTCACATCAGCACAACCTCACATCAGCACATCAACAACCTCACATCAGCACATCAACAACCTCACATCAACACATCAACAACCTCACATCGGCACATCAACAACCTCACATCAGCACATCAACAACCTCACATCAGCACATCAACAACCTCACATCAGCACATCAACAACCTCACATCAACACATCAACAACCTCACATTGGCACATCAACAACCTCACATCAACACATCAACAACCTCACATCGGCACATCAACAACCTCACATCAGCACATCAACAACCTCACATCAGCACATCAACAACCTCACATCAGCACAACAACCTCACATCAGCACATCAACAACCTCACATCAGCACATCAACAACCTCACATCAGCACATCAACAACCTCACATCAGCACATCAACAACCTCACATCAGCACAACAACCTCACATCAGCACATCAACAACCTCACATCAGCACATCAACAACCTCACATCAACACATCAACAACCTCACATCGGCACATCAACAACCTCACATCAGCACATCAACAACCTCACATCAGCACATCAACAACCTCACATCAGCACATCAACAACCTCACATCAACACATCAACAACCTCACATCGGCACATCAACAACCTCACATCAACACATCAACAACCTCACATCGGCACATCAACAACCTCACATCAGCACATCAACAACCTCACATCAACATAAATAACACCATGTTGTTTGCTCAACGTTTCTGGCGGCCGGAAAAGTTTCCGTATAAAATATAATTGTCATTATCATTGTCATTATCATTGTCATTATCATTATCATTATCATTGTCATTATCATTGTCATTATCATTGTCATTATCATTGTCATTATCATTATCATTATCATTGTCATTATCATTATCATTATCATTGTCATTGTCATTATCATTGTCATTATCATTGTCATTATCATTGTCATTATCATTGTCATTATCATTATCATTATCATTATCATTATCATTGTCATTATCATTATCATTGTCATTATCATTGTCATTATCATTATCATTATCATTGTCATTATCATTGTCATTATCATTGTCATTATCATTGTCATTATCATTGTCATTATCATTATCATTATCATTGTCATTATCATTATCATTGTCATTGTCATTATCATTGTCATTATCATTGTCATTATCATTGTCATTATCATTATCATTATCATTGTCATTATCATTGTCATTATAATTGTCATTATCATTATCATTGTCATTATCATTATCATTATCATTGTCATTATCATTGTCATTATCATTGTCATTATCATTATCATTATCATTGTCATTGTCATTATCATTGTCATTATCATTGTCATTATCATTATCATTATCATTGTCATTATCATTGTCATTATCATTGTCATTATCATTATCATTATCATTGTCATTATCATTGTCATTATCATTGTCATTATCATTGTCATAATCATTATCACTCTCATTATCACTGACAGCATCATTGTGAAGAAAGTACAGAGGTGACAGTACCCTGGCCAGTTATTGGCCAGTTACTGACCAGTTACTGACTAGTTACTGACCAGTTACTGACCAGTTACTGGCCAGTTACTGCCCAGTTACTGGCCAGTTACTGCCCAGTTACTGACCAGTTACTGGCCAGTTACTGCCCAGTTACTGACCAGTTACTGGCCAGTTACTGACCAGTTACTGGCCAGTTACTGCCCAGTTACTGGCCAGTTACTGACCAGTTACTGGCCAGTTACTGCCCAGTTACAGGCCAGTTACTGACCAGTTACTGGCCAGTTACTGACCAGTTACTGACCAGTTACTGACCAGTTACTGGCCAGTTACTGACCAGTTACTGACCAGTTACTGACCAGTTACTGGCCAGTTACTGACCAGTTACTGACCAGTTACTGGCCAGTTACTGACCAGTTACTGACCAGTTACTGGCCAGTTACTGACCAGTTACTGACCAGTTACTGACCAGTTACTGACCAGTTACTGACCAGTTACTGACCAGTTACTGACCAGTTACTGACCAGTTACTGGCCAGTTACTGGCCAGTTACTGACCAGTTACTGTCCAGTTACTGGCCAGTTACTGACCAGTTACTGTCCAGTTACTGGCCAGTTACTGACCAGTTACTGGCCAGTTACTGACCAGTTACTGACCAGTTACTGGCCAGTTACTGACCAGTTACTGACCAGTTACTGACCAGTTACTGGCCAGTTACTGTCCAGTTACTGGCCAGTAACTGACCAGTTACTAGTCAAGAAGGACTCAAGCCTCGTCCTAAGTCAGTTCCTATGTGCCGGTTACTTATGTATTATCATTCTCATTATCAGTTATTATCATTCTCATTATCAGTTGTTATCATTGTCATTTTCAATATCACTGTCATTATCATAATTTGTTGTATATACAATGATTTTCACTGTACTGCCCCTGTATACACATCCAAGTCACTGTATCCACATCCCAGTCACTGTATCCACATCCCAGTCACTGTATCCACATCCTAGTCACTGTATCCACATCCCAGTCACTGTATCCACATCCTAGTCACTGTATCCACATCCCAGTCACTGTATCCACATCCCAGTCACTGTATCCACATCCTAGTCACTGTATCCACATCCTAGTCACTGTATCCACATCCCAGTCACTGTATCCACATCCTAGTCACTGTATCCACATCCCAGTCACTGTATCCACATCCTAGTCACTGTATCCACATCCTAGTCACTGTATCCACATCCCAGTCACTGTATCCACATCCTAGTCACTGTATCCACATCCCAGTCACTGTATCCACATCCTAGTCACTGTATCCACATCCCAGTCACTGTATCCACATCCCAGTCACTGTATCCACATCCTAGTCACTGTATCCACATCCCAGTCACTGTATCCACATCCTAGTCACTGTATCCACATCCCAGTCACTGTACCCACATCCTAGTCACTGTATCCACATCCCAGTCACTGTATCCACATCCTAGTCACTGTATCCACATCCCAGTCACTGTATCCACATCCTAGTCACTGTATCCACATCCTAGTCACTGCACCCACATCCTCAGCCAGAGTATCCACATCCCCAGCCACCGCTGTCACATGTATCCCCGTCGTCAGAGACACATCACTGCTCTTTCCACGATACATTTTTGTGGTAGGTGGAGCGAGGCGTCCCAGGCTGGACGCTATCTTGGGAGCGTCCCATTTGTCGCCCTACTGCCTCTTATTGTGTGTGTGTGTGTGTGTGTGTGTGTGTGTGTGTGTGTGTGTGTGTGTGTGTGTGTGTGTGTGTGTGTGTGTGTGTGTGTGTGTGTGTGTGTGTGTGTGTGTGTGTGTGTGTGTGTGTGTGTGTGTGTGTTGTGTGTGTGTGTGTGTACTCACCTAATTGTACTCACCTAATTGTGGTTGCAGGGGTCGAGACTCAGCTCCTGGCCCCGCCTCTTCACTGATCGCTACTGGATCCTCTCTCTCTCTGCTTCCTGAGCTTTGTCATACCTCTTCTTAAAACTATGTATGGTTCCTGCCTCCACTACTTCACTTGCTAGGCTATTCCACTTGCTGACAACTCTATGACTGAAGAAATACTTCCTAACGTCCCTGTGACTCGTCTGAGTCTTCAGCTTCCAGTTGTGACCCCTTGTCCCTGTGTCCCCTCTCTGGAACATCCTATCTCTGTCCACCTTGTCTATTCCCCGCAGTATCTTGTATGTCGTTATCATGTCTCCCCTGACCCTTCTGTCCTCCAGTGTCGTCAGTCCGATTTCCCTTAACCTTTCCTCGTACGACATTCCCTTGAGCTCTGGGACTAGCCTTGTTGCAAACCTTTGTACTTTCTCTAACTTCTTGACGTGCTTGACCAGGTGTGGGTTCCAGACTGGTGCTGCATACTCCAGTATGGGCCTAACATACACAGTGTACAGTGTCTTGAACGATTCCTTATTAAGGTATCGGAACGCTATTCTCAGGTTTGCCAGGCGCCCGTATGCTGCAGCGGTTATTTGGTTGATGTGTGCCTCCGGTGATGTGCTCGGTGTTATGGTCACCCCAAGGTCTTTCTCCCTGAGTGAGGTCTGTAGTCTTTGTCCACCTAGCCTATACTCTGTCTGCGGTCTTCTTTGCCCCTCCCCAATCTTCATGACTTTGCATTTGGCTGGATTGAATTCGAGAAGCCAGTTACTGGACCACATGTCCAGCCTGTCCAGGTCTCTTTGCAGTCCTGCCTCATCCTCGTCCGATTTAATTCTTCTCATCAACTTCACGTCATCTGCGAACAGGGACACTTCAGAGTCTATTCCTTCCATCATGTCGTTCACATATATCAAAAATAGCACTGGTCCTAGAACTGACCCCTGTGGGACCCCGCTCGTAACAGGCGCCCACTGTGATACCTCTTCACGTACCATGACTCGTTGCTGCCTCCCTGTCAGGTATTCCCTTATCCATTGCAGTGCCCTTCCTTTTACGTGTGCCTGATCCTCCAGCTTCTGCACTAATCTCTTGCGGGGAACTGTGTCAAAGGCCTTCCTGCAGTCTAGGAGAACGCAATCTACCCAACCCTCTCTCTCGTGTCTTACTTCTGTTACCTTGTTATAAAACTCCAGGAGGTTTGTGATACAAGATTTGCCTTCCATGAACCCATGTTGGTTTTCATTTATAATCTTGTTCCTTTCCAGGTGTTCGACCACTCTCCTCCTGATAATCTTCTCCATGACTTTGCACACAATACATGTCAGAGACACAGGTCTGTAGTTTAGTGCCTCGTTTCTGTTTCCTTTCTTAAATATGGGGACTACATTAGCTGTCTTCCATTTCTCAGGTAGTTGCCCAGTTTCGAGGGATGTGTTGAAGATTGTGGTTAGAGGCACACACAGCATCTCTGCTCCTTCTCTAAGGACCCATGGGGAGATGTTGTCCGGTCCCATCGCCCTTGAGATGTCAAGGTCACTTAAGAGCTTCTTCACCTCCTCCTCAGTTGTTCGTATGTCATCCAACACTTGTTGGTATATTCCCTCTTGATGTTCCCTTCTGTGCTGTCTTCCCACAGCCCTTCCTGTCTCTACTGTAAAAACTTCCTTAAATCTCCTGTTCAGCTCCTCACATACCTCCTGATCATTTCTTGTGAGTTCTCCACCTTCTGTCCTTAATCTGATCACCTGGTCTTTGACTGTTGTCTTCCTCCTGATGTGGCTATACAACAGTGTGTGTGTGTGTGTGTGTGTGTGTGTGTGTGTGTGTGTGTGTGTGTGTGTGTGTGTGTGTGTGTGTGTGTGTGTGTGTGTGTGGTGTGTGTGTGTGGTGTGTGTGTACTCACCTATTTGTACTCACCTATTTGTGGTTGCAGGGGTCGAGTCACAGCTCCTGGCCCTGCCTCTTCGCTGATTGCTACTAGGTCCTCTCTCTCCCTGCCCCATGAGCTCTATCATACCTCGCCTTAAAACTATGTATGGTTCCTGCCTCCACCACATCACTTTCTAGGCTATTCCATGGCCTGACTACTCTATGACTGAAGAAATACTTCCTAACATCCCTTTGATTCATCTGAGTCTTCAACTTCCAATTGTGACCTCTTGTGTCTGTGTCCCATCTCTGGAACATCCCGTCTTTGTCCACCTCGTCTATTCCGCGCAGTATTTTATATGTCGTTATAATGTCTCCCCTGACCCTCCTGGCCTCCAGTGTCGTCAGGCTGATTTCCCTCAACCTTTCTTCATAGGACAATCCCCGTAGCTCTGGGACTAGTCTTGTTGCAAACCTTTGCACTTTCTCTAATTTTTTGACGTGCTTGACTAGGTGTGGATTCCAAACTGGTGCTGCATACTCCAGTATGGGCCTGACGTAGATGGTGTACAGAGTCTTAAACGAATCCTTACTGAGGTATCGGAACGCTATCCGTACGTTTGCCAGGCGCCCGTATGCTGCAGCAGTTATCTGATTGATGTGCGCCTCAGGAGATATGCTCGGTGTTATACTCACCCCCAGATCTTTTTCCTTGAGTGAGGTTTGCAGTCTTTGGCCATCTAAACTATATTGTGTCTGCGGTCTTCTTTGCCCTTCCCCAATCTTCATGACTTTGCATTTGGCAGGGTTAAATTCAAGGAGCCAGTTGCTGGACCAGGCTTGTAGCCTGTCCAGATCTCTTTGTAGTCCTGCCTGATCCTCGTCCGATTCGATTCTTCTCATTAACTTCACATCGTCTGCAAACAAGGACACTTCTGAGTCTATCCCTTCCGTTATGTCGTTCACGTATACCAAGAACAGCACAGGTCCTAGGACTGACCCCTGTGGAACCCCGCTTGTCACAGGCGCCCACTCTGACACCTCGTCGCGTACCATGACTCGTTGTTGCCTCCCTGTCAGATATTCTCTGATCCAGTGCAGTGCCTTTCCTGTTATGTGTGCCTGGTCCTCTAGCTTTTGCAGTAACCTCTTGTGAGGAACTGTGTCGAAAGCCTACTTGCAGTCCAAAAATACGCAGTCGATCCACCCTTCTCTCTCTTGTCTTACTTCTGTCACCTTGTCATAAAACTCTAGTAGGTTTGTGACACAGGATTTTCCTTCCCTGAAACCGTGCTGGTTGTCAATTATACACTTGTTTCTTTCCAGGTGCCCCACCACTCTCCTCCTGATGATCTTCTCCATGACCTTGCATACTATACACGTTAGTGATACAGGTCTGTAGTTTAGTGCCTCATGTCTGTCTCCCTTTTTAAAAATTGGGACTACATTTACCATTTTCCATACCTCAGGGAGTTGCCCAGTTTCAAATGATGTGTTGAAGATCTTTGTTAATGGCTCACACAATATCTCTGCTCCCTCTTTAAGGACCCATGGAGAGATGTTGTCTGGTCCCACCGCCTTTGAGGTGTCAAGTTCGCAAAGCAGCTTCTTCACCTCCTCCTTGGTTATATGTACCTCATCCAGCACTTGCTGGTGTGCCCCCCTGTTCTGATTTCTTGGAGTCCTACTGGTTTCCACTGTAAATACCTCTTTAAATCTTGTGTTGAGCTCCTGACATACCTCTCGGTCGTTTCTTGTGAATTCCCCATCACCCTTCCTCAGTCTGATTACCTGGTCCTTGACTGTTGTTTTCCTCCTGATGTGGCTGTACAACAGCTTCGGGTCAGTCTTTACTTTTGATGCTATGTCATTTTCATATTGTCTCTGAGCCTCCCTTCTTATCTGTGCATATTCGTTTCTGGCTCTTCGGCTGATTTCTTTATTTTCCTGAGTTCTCTGTCTTCTGTACCTTTTCCATTCTCTAGTACATCTAGTTTTTGCCTCCCTACACCTTTGGGTGAACCAAGGACTCGTTCTGTTCTTCCCATTATTTCTGTTTCCCTTGGGAACAAACCTCTCCTCTGCCTCCTTGCATTTTGTTGCTACATAGTCCATCATTTCTTGTACTGGTTTTCCTGTCAGTTCCCTCTCCCACTGAATGTCTTGAAGGAAGTTCCTCATGCCTGAGTAGTTCCCCCTTTTGTAGTTTGGTTTTTCCCAGCCTATTCCTGCTACTCTCTCCACTTGGAGCTCAACTATGTAGTCGAAGCACAGAACCACATGATCACTAGCTCCCAGGGGCCTTTCATACATGATACCCTCGATGTCCGAACTACTCATGGTGAATACAAGGTCCAACCTTGCTGGTTCATCCTCTCCTCTCTCTCTGGTAGTGTCTCTAACATGTTGATGCATGAGGTTCTCCAGTACCACATCCATCATCTTGGCTCTCCATGTTTCGGGACCCCCATGGGGCTCCAGGTTTTCCCAGTCAATCTCCTTGTGATTGAAATCACCCATAACTAGTAACTTTGCTCCCCCCATGTGTGCTCTCCTGGCCACCTCGGCTAGTGTGTTGATCATTGCTCTGTTGCTCTCATCGTATTCTTCTCTTGGCCTCCTGCAGTTCTGTGGTGGGTTGTACATTACTGCAATTATCACCTTATGTCCCTCAGACTGGATTGTTCCTACTAAGTAGTCCCTTTCGCCCATGCCATCCATTCCTTCCATTTTCTCAAAACCCCACTGGTTTTTAATGAGCAGTGCAACTCCTCCTCCCCCTCTCCTCCCTCTGTCTTTCCTGAAGATTTGATATCCGGATGGAAAGATTGAATCTGTTATTATTCTGGTGAGTTTTGTTTCTGTGAGTGCTATTATGTCTGGGGATGTCTCTTTGATTCTTTCGTGCCACTCCTCATACTTGTTTGTTATTCCATCTGCATTTGTATACCACACCTTCAACTTCTTTTCTAAGACTGTGGTCTGGGAAGTATATTGGGGTTGGGGAAGTGGGAGACCTGGTAAGGAACTATGGGTTGTTGCTGTGGGGGTGAAGTTTGTAATGTAGTGGGTGGGGGCATTGGATGTGGCATGGGTGTTTTGATTTAGAGTGTTTGGTTGCACTGGGGTTGACCTGGTTGGGAGGCTTCTATAGAAAGTTGTGAGGGAGGCTGGATTAGATCTTCTTCCTGGGTCTGGGATCTCCTGTCTGTCTTCTCCATCCCCTCTCTTTCCTCCTTTCGCCTTTGTGTGTGTGTGTGTGTGTGTGTGTGTGTGTGTGTGTGTGTGTGTGTGTGTGTGTGTGTGTGTGTGTGTGTGTGTGTGGTGTGTGTGTGTGGTGTGTGTGTATAGTGTGTGTGTGTGTGTGTGTGTGTGTGTGTGTGTGTGTGTGTGTGTGTGTGTGTGTGTGAAGTGTGTGGTGTGTGTGTGTGTGTGTGTGTGGTGTACTCACTTAATAGTCATCTAATTGTGGTTGCAGGGGTCGAGACTCAGTTCCTGTCCCCGCCTCTTCACTGTCTCGCCCTGCTCCTTGAGCTTCATCAAACATCGTCTTGGTAGTTAAGACACATAGGCAACAATTAGGCAACTTTATTCCGAAACGTTTCGCCTACGCAGTAGGCTTCTTCAGTCGAGTACAGAAAGTATGCAGGAAAAGTAGAGATGTGAAGACGATGTAATCAGTCCATCACCCTTAAAGTCGGTATTGTATACCATTTTGATATTCAAACCTCGTCTTAAAACTATGTATGGTTCCCGCCTCCACTACGTCACTTTCTAGGCTATTCCACTGCCTGACAACTCTGTGACTGAAGAAATACTTCCTAACCTCCCTTTGACTCATAGGAGTCTTCAACTTCCAATTGTAGCCCCTTGTTGCTGTGTCCCATCTCTGGAACATCCTGTCTTTGTCCACCTTGTCAATTCCTCGCAGTATTTTATATGTCGTTATCATGTCTTCCCTGACCCTCCTGTCCTCCAGTGTCGTCAGGCGGATTTCCCT
>NC_091292.1:68795180-68817680 GCF_038502225.1 Cherax quadricarinatus
CGCAAGTGTTGAAGTTGTTGTTCTACCCTCCCGAGTGTTGAAGTTGTTGTTCTACCCTCGCAAGTGTTGAAGTTGTTCTTCTACCCTCCCGAGTGTTGAAGTTGTTGTTCTACCCTCGCAAGTGTTGAAGTTGTTGTTCTACCCTCCCGAGTGTTGAAGATGTTGTTCTACCCTCGCAAGTGTTGAAGTTGTTGTTCTACCCTCCCGAGTGTTGAAGTTGTTGTTCTACCCTCGCAAGTGTTGAAGTTGTTGTTCTACCCTTGCAAGTGTTGAAGTTGTTGTTCTACCCTCGCAAGTGTTGAAGTTGTTGTTCTACCCTCGCAAGTGTTGAAGTTGTTGTTCTACCCTCGCGAGTGTTGAAGTTGTTGTTCTACCCTCGCAAGTGTTGAAGTTGTTGTTCAACCCTCGCGAGTGTTGAAGTTGTTGTTCTACCCTCGCAAGTGTTGAAGTTGTTGTTCTACCCTCGCGAGTGTTGAAGTTGTTGTTCTACCCTCGCAAGTGTTGAAGTTGTTGTTCTACCCTCGCAAGTGTTGAAGTTGTTGTTCTACCCTCGCGAGTGTTGAAGTTGTTGTTCTACCCTCGCGAGTGTTGAAGTTGTTGTTCTACCCTCGCGAGTGTTGAAGTTGTTGTTCTACCCTCGCAAGTGTTGAAGTTGTTGTTCTACCCTCGCGAGTGTTGAAGTTGTTGTTCTACCCTCGCAAGTGTTGAAGTTGTTGTTCTACCCTCGCAAGTGTTGAAGTTGCTGTTCTACCCTCGCAAGTGTTGAAGTTGTTGTTCTACCCTCGCGAGTGTTGAAGTTGTTGTTCTACCCTCGCGAGTGTTGAAGTTGTTGTTCTATCCTCGCAAGTGTTGAAGTTGTTGTTCTACCCTCGCAAGTGTTGAAGTTGTTGTTCTACCCTCACAAGTGTTGAAGTTGTTGTTCTACCCTTGCAAGTGTTGAAGTTGTTGTTCTACCCTCACAAGTGTTGAAGTTGTTGTTCTACCCTCGCAAGTGTTGAAGTTGTTGTTCTACCCTCGCAAGTGTTGAAGTTGTTGTTCTACCCTCGCAAGTGTTGAAGTTGTTGTTCTACCCTCGCAAGTGTTGAAGTTGTTGTTCTACCCTCGCAAGTGTTGAAGTTGTTGTTCTACCCTCGCAAGTGTTGAAGTTGTTGTTCTACCCTCGCAAGTGTTGAAGTTGTTGTTCTACCCTCGCAATTGTTGAAGTTGTTGTTCTACCCTTGCAAGTGTTGAAGTTGTTGTTCTACCCTCGCAAGTGTTGAAGTTGTTGTTCTACCCTCGCGAGTGTTGAAGTTGTTGTTCTACCCTCGCAAGTGTTGAAGTTGTTGTTCTACCCTCGCAAGTGTTGAAGTTGTTGTTCTACCCTCGCAAGTGTTGAAGTTGTTGTTCTACCCTCGCGAGTGTTGAAGTTGTTGTTCTACCCTCACAAGTGTTGAAGTTGTTGTTCTACCCTCGCAAGTGTTGAAGTTGTTGTTCTACCCTCGCAAGTGTTGAAGTTGTTGTTCTACCCTCGCAAGTGCTGAAGTTGTTGTTCTACCCTCGCAAGTGTTGAAGTTGTTGTTCTACCCTTGCAAGTGTTAAAGTTGTTGTTCTACCCTCGCAAGTGTTGAAGTTGTTGTTCTACCCTCGCGAGTGTTGAAGTTGTTGTTCTACCCTCGCAAGTGTTGAAGTTGTTGTTCTACCCTCGCAAGTGTTGAAGTTGTTGTTCTACCCTCGCAAGTGTTGAAGTTGTTGTTCTACCCTCGCAAGTGTTGAAGTTGTTGTTCTACCCTTGCAAGTGTTGAAGTTGTTGTTCTACCCTCGCAAGTGTTGAAGTTGTTGTTCTACCCTCGCGAGTGTTGAAGTTGTTGTTCTACCCTCGCAAGTGTTGAAGTTGTTGTTCTATCCTCGCAAGTGTTGAAGTTGTTGTTCTACCCTCGCGAGTGTTGAAGTTGTTGTTCTACCCTCGCAAGTGTTGAAGTTGTTATTCTACCCTTGCAAGTGTTGAAGTTGTTGTTCTATCCTCGCAAGTGTTGAAGTTGTTGTTCTACCCTCGCAAGTGTTGAAGTTGTTGTTCTACCCTAGCAAGTGTTGAAGTTGTTGTTCTATCCTCGCAAGTGTTGAAGTTGTTGTTCTACCCACGCAAGTGTTGAAGTTGTTGTTCTACCCTCGCAAGTGCTGAAGTTGTTGTTCTACCCTCGCAAGTGTTGAAGTTGTTGTTCTACCCTCGCAAGTATTGAAGTTGTTGTTCTACCCTCACAAGTGTTGAAGTTGTTGTTCTACCCTCGCAAGTGTTGAAGTTGTTGTTCTACCCTCGCAAGTGTTGAAGTTGTTGTTCTACCCTCGCGAGTGTTGAAGTTGTTGTTCTACCCTCGCAAGTGTTGAAGTTGTTGTTCTACCCTCGCAAGTGTTGAAGTTGTTGTTCTACCCTCGCGAGTGTTGAAGTTGTTGTTCTACCCTCGCGAGTGTTGAAGTTGTTGTTCTACCCTCGCGAGTGTTGAAGTTGTTGTTCTACCCTCGCGAGTGTTGAAGTTGTTGTTCTACCCTCGCAAGTGTTGAAGTTGTTGTTCTACCCTCGCGAGTGTTGAAGTTGTTGTTCTACCCTCCCGAGTGTTGAAGTTGTTGTTCTACCCTCGCAAGTGTTGAAGTTGTTGTTCTACCCTCGCGAGTGTTGAAGTTGTTGTTCTACCCTCGCAAGTGTTGAAGTTGTTGTTCTACCCTCGCGAGTGTTGAAGTTGTTGTTCTACCCTCGCGAGTGTTGAAGTTGTTGTTCTACCCTCGCAAGTGTTGAAGTTGTTGTTCTACCCTCGCAAGTGCTGAAGTTGTTGTTCTACCCTCGCAAGTGCTGAAGTTGTTGTTCAACCCTCGCGAGTGTTGAAGTTGTTGTTCTACCCTCGCAAGTGTTGAAGTTGTTGTTCTACCCTCGCAAGTGCTGAAGTTGTTGTTCTACCCTCGCCAGTGCTGAAGTTGTTGTTCTACCCTCGCAAGTGTTGAAGTTGTTGTTCTACCCTCGCAAGTGTTGAAGTTGTTGTTCTACCCTCGCGAGTGTTGAAGTTGTTGTTCTACCCTCGCGAGTGTTGAAGTTGTTGTTCTACCCTCGCAAGTGTTGAAGTTGTTGTTCTACCCTCGCAAGTGTTGAAGTTGTTGTTCTACCGTCGCAAGTGTTGAAGTTGTTGTTCTACCCTCGCAAGTGTTGAAGTTGTTGTTCTACCGTCGCAATTGTTGAAGTTGTTGTTCTATCCTCGCAAGTGCTGAAGTTGTTGTTCTACCCTCGCAAGTGTTGAAGTTGTTGTTCTACCCTCGCGAGTGTTGAAGTTGTTGTTCTACCCTCGCAAGTGTTGAAGTTGTTGTTCTACCCTCGCGAGTGTTGAAGTTGTTGTTCTACCCTCGCGAGTGTTGAAGTTGTTGTTCTACCCTCGCAAGTGTTGAAGTTGTTGTTCTACCCTCGCAAGTGTTGAAGTTGTTGTTCTACCCTCGCAAGTGTTGAAGTTGTTGTTCTACCCTCGCAAGTGTTGAAGTTGTTGTTCTACCCTCGCAAGTGTTGAAGTTGTTGTTCTATCCTCGCAAGTGCTGAAGTTGTTGTTCTACCCTCGCAAGTGTTGAAGTTGTTGTTCTACCCTCGCAAGTGTTGAAGTTGTTGTTCTACCCTCGCAAGTGCTGAAGTTGTTGTTCTACCCTCGCGAGTTTTGAAGTTGTTGTTCTACCCTCGCGAGTGTTGAAGTTGTTGTTCTACCCTCGCGAGTGTTGAAGTTGTTGTTCTACCCTCGCAAGTGTTGAAGTTGTTGTTCTACCCTCGCAAGTGTTGAAGTTGTTGTTCTACCCTCGCAAGTGTTGAAGTTGTTGTTCTACCCTCGCAAGTGCTGAAGTTGTTGTTCTACCCTCGCGAGTGTTGAAGTTGTTGTTCTACCCTCGCAAGTGTTGAAGTTGTTGTTCTACCCTCGCGAGTGTTGAAGTTGTTGTTCTACCTCGCAAGTGTTGAAGTTGTTGTTCTACCCTCGCAAGTGTTGAAGTTGTTGTTCTACCCTCGCGAGTGTTGAAGTTGTTGTTCTACCCTCGCAAGTGTTGAAGTTGTTGTTCTATCCTCGCAAGTGTTGAAGTTGTTGTTCTATCCTCGCAAGTGTTGAAGTTGTTGTTCTATCCTCACAAGTGTTGAAGTTGTTGTTCTACCCTCGCGAGTGTTGAAGTTGTTGTTCTACCCTCGCAAGTGTTGAAGTTGTTGTTCTACCCTCGCAAGTGTTGAAGTTGTTGTTCTACCCTCGCAAGTGCTGAAGTTGTTGTTCTACCCTCGCAAGTGCTGAAGTTGTTGTTCTACCCTCGCGAGTGTTGAAGTTGTTGTTCTACCCTCGCAAGTGTTGAAGTTGTTGTTCTACCCTCGCAAGTGTTGAAGTTGTTGTTCTACCCTCGCAAGTGTTGAAGTTGTTGTTCTACCCTCGCAAGTGCTGAAGTTGTTGTTCTACCCTCGCAAGTGTTGAAGTTGTTGTTCTACCCTCGCAAGTGTTGAAGTTGTTGTTCTACCCTCGCGAGTGTTGAAGTTGTTGTTCTACCTCGCAAGTGTTGAAGTTGTTGTTCTACCGTCGCAAGTGTTGAAGTTGTTGTTCTACCCTCGCAAGTGTTGAAGTTGTTGTTCTACCCTCGCAAGTGTTGAAGTTGTTGTTCTACCCTCGCGAGTGTTGAAGTTGTTGTTCTACCCTCGCAAGTGTTGAAGTTGTTGTTCTATCCTCGCAAGTGTTGAAGTTGTTGTTCTATCCTCGCAAGTGTTGAAGTTGTTGTTCTATCCTCACAAGTGTTGAAGTTGTTGTTCTACCCTCGCGAGTGTTGAAGTTGTTGTTCTACCCTCGCAAGTGCTGAAGTTGTTGTTCTACCCTCGCAAGTGTTGAAGTTGTTGTTCTACCCTCGCAAGTGCTGAAGTTGTTGTTCTACCCTCGCAAGTGCTGAAGTTGTTGTTCTACCCTCGCAAGTGTTGAAGTTGTTGTTCTACCCTCGCAAGTGTTGAAGTTGTTGTTCTACCCTCGCAAGTGTTGAAGTTGTTGTTCTACCCTCGCAAGTCCTGAAGTTGTTGTTCTACCGTCGCAAGTGTTGAAGTTGTTGTTCTACCCTCGCTAGTGCTGAAGTTGTTGTTCTATCCTCGCAAGTGTTGAAGTTGTTGTTCTACCCTCGCAAGTGTTGAAGTTGTTGTTCTACCCTCGCAAGTGTTGAAGTTGTTGTTCTACCCTCGCAAGTGTTGAAGTTGTTGTTCTACCCTCGCAAGTGTTGAAGTTGTTGTTCTACCCTCGCAAGTGCTGAAGTTGTTGTTCTACCCTCGCAAGTGTTGAAGTTGTTGTTCTACCCTCGCAAGTGTTGAAGTTGTTGTTCTACCCTCGCGAGTGTTGAAGTTGTTGTTCTACCCTCGCAAGTGTTGAAGTTGTTGTTCTACCCTCGCAAGTGCTGAAGTTGTTGTTCTACCCTCGCAAGTGCTGAAGTTGTTGTTCTATCCTGGCAAGTGTTGAAGTTGTTGTTCTACCATCACAAGTGTTGAAGTTGTTGTTCTACCCTCGCAAGTGTTGAAGTTGTTGTTCTACCCTCGCAAGTGTTGAAGTTGTTGTTCTACCCTCGCAAGTGTTGAAGTTGTTGTTCTACCCTCGCAAGTCCTGAAGTTGTTGTTCTACCCTCGCGAGTGTTGAAGTTGTTGTTCTACCCTCGCGAGTGTTGAAGTTGTTGTTCTACCCTCGCAAGTGTTGAAGTTGTTGTTCTACCCTCGCAAGTGTTGAAGTTGTTGTTCTACCCTCGCAAGTGTTGAAGTTGTTGTTCTACCCTCGTTCTACCCTCGCTAGTGTTGAAGTTGTTGTTCTACCCTCGCAAGTGTTGAAGTTGTTGTTCTACCCTCGCAAGTGTTGAAGTTGTTGTTCTACCCTCGCAAGTGTTGAAGTTGTTGTTCTACTCTCGCAAGTGTTGAAGTTGTTGTTCTACCCTCGCAAGTGTTGAAGTTGTTGTTCTACCCTCGCAAGTGTTGAAGTTGTTGTTCTACCCTCGCAAGTGTTGAAGTTGTTGTTCTACCCTCGCGAGTGTTGAAGTTGTTGTTCTACCCTCGCGAGTGTTGAAGTTGTTGTTCTACCCTCGCAAGTGTTGAAGTTGTTGTTCTACCCTCGCGAGTGTTGAAGTTGTTGTTCTACCCTCGCAAGTGTTGAAGTTGTTGTTCTACCCTCGCAAGTGTTGAAGTTGTTGTTCTACCCTCGCAAGTGTTGAAGTTGTTGTTCTACCCTCGCGAGTGTTGAAGTTGTTGTTCTACCCTCGCAAGTGTTGAAGTTGTTGTTCTACCCTCGCAAATGTTGAAGTTGTTGTTCTACCCTCGCAAGTGTTGAAGTTGTTGTTCTACCCTCGCAAGTGCTGAAGTTGTTGTTCTACCCTCGCAAGTGTTGAAGTTGTTGTTCTACCCTCGCAAGTGTTGAAGTTGTTGTTCTACCCTCGCAAGTGTTGAAGTTGTTGTTCTACCCTCGCGAGTGTTGAAGTTGTTGTTCTACCCTCGCAAGTGTTGAAGTTGTTGTTCTACCCTCGCAAGTGTTGAAGTTGTTGTTCTACCCTCGCAAGTGTTGAAGTTGTTGTTCTACCCTCGCGAGTGTTGAAGTTGTTGTTCTACCCTCGCAAGTGTTGAAGTTGTTGTTCTACCCTCGCAAGTGTTGAAGTTGTTGTTCTATCCTCGCAAGTGTTGAAGTTGTTGTTCTACCCTCACAAGTGTTGAAGTTGTTGTTCTACCCTCGCAAGTGTTGAAGTTGTTGTTCTATCCTCGCAAGTGTTGAAGTTGTTGTTCTACCCTCGCAAGTGTTGAAGTTGTTGTTCTACCCTCGCAAGTGTTGAAGTTGTTGTTCTACCCTCGCAAGTGTTGAAGTTGTTGTTCTACCCTCGCAAGTGTTGAAGTTGTTGTTCTACCCTCGCAAGTGTTGAAGTTGTTGTTCTACCCTCGCGAGTGTTGAAGTTGTTGTTCTACCCTCGCAAGTGTTGAAGTTGTTGTTCTACCCTCGCAAGTGTTGAAGTTGTTGTTCTACCCTCGCGAGTGTTGAAGTTGTTGTTCTACCCTCGCGAGTGTTGAAGTTGTTGTTCTACCCTCGCGAGTGTTGAAGTTGTTGTTCTACCCTAGCGAGTGTTGAAGTTGTTGTTCTACCCTCGCAAGTGTTGAAGTTGTTGTTCTACCCTCGCGAGTGTTGAAGTTGTTGTTCTACCCTCGCGAGTGTTGAAGTTGTTGTTCTACCCTCGCAAGTGTTGAAGTTGTTGTTCTACCCTCGCAAGTGCTGAAGTTGTTGTTCTACCCTCGCAAGTGCTGAAGTTGTTGTTCTACCCTCGCGAGTGTTGAAGTTGTTGTTCTACCCTCGCAAGTGTTGAAGTTGTTGTTCTACCCTCGCAAGTGCTGAAGTTGTTGTTCTACCCTCGCAAGTGCTGAAGTTGTTGTTCTACCCTCGCAAGTGTTGAAGTTGTTGTTCTACCCTCGCAAGTGTTGAAGTTGTTGTTCTACCCTCGCGAGTGTTGAAGTTGTTGTTCTACCCTCGAAGTGTTGAAGTTGTTGTTCTACCCTCGCAAGTGTTGAAGTTGTTGTTCTACCCTCGCTAGTGTTGAAGTTGTTGTTCTACCCTCGCAAGTGTTGAAGTTGTTGTTCTACCCTCGCAAGTGTTGAAGTTGTTGTTCTACCCTCGCAAGTGTTGAAGTTGTTGTTCTATCCTCGCAAGTGCTGAAGTTGTTGTTCTACCCTCGCAAGTGTTGAAGTTGTTGTTCTACCCTCGCGAGTGTTGAAGTTGTTGTTCTACCCTTGCAAGTGTTGAAGTTGTTCTTCTACCCTCGCGAGTGTTGAAGTTGTTGTTCTACCCTCGCAAGTGTTGAAGTTGTTCTTCTACCCTCGTGAGTGTTGAAGTTGTTGTTCTACCCTCGCGAGTGTTGAAGTTGTTGTTCTACCCTCGCAAGTGTTGAAGTTGTTGTTCTACCCTCGCAAGTGTTGAAGTTGTTGTTCTACCCTCGCAAGTGTTGAAGTTGTTGTTCTACCCTCGCAAGTGTTGAAGTTGTTGTTCTACCCTCGCAAGTGTTGAAGTTGTTGTTCTATCCTCGCAAGTGCTGAAGTTGTTGTTCTACCCTCGCAAGTGCTGAAGTTGTTGTTCTACCCTCGCAAGTGTTGAAGTTGTTGTTCTACCCTCGCAAGTGTTGAAGTTGTTGTTCTACCCTCGCGAGTGTTGAAGTTGTTGTTCTACCTCGCAAGTGTTGAAGTTGTTGTTCTACCCTCGCAAGTGTTGAAGTTGTTGTTCTACCCTCGCAAGTGCTGAAGTTGTTGTTCTACCCTCGCAAGTGTTGAAGTTGTTGTTCTACCCTCGCAAGTGTTGAAGTTGTTGTTCTACCCTCGCAAGTGTTGAAGTTGTTGTTCTATCCTCACAAGTGTTGAAGTTGTTGTTCTATCCTCGCGAGTGTTGAAGTTGTTGTTCTATCCTCACAAGTGTTGAAGTTGTTGTTCTACCCTCGCGAGTGTTGAAGTTGTTGTTCTACCCTCGCAAGTGCTGAAGTTGTTGTTCTACCCTCGCAAGTGTTGAAGTTGTTGTTCTACCCTCGCAAGTGCTGAAGTTGTTGTTCTACCCTCGCAAGTGCTGAAGTTGTTGTTCTACCCTCGCAAGTGTTGAAGTTGTTGTTCTACCCTCGCAAGTGTTGAAGTTGTTGTTCTACCCTCGCAAGTGTTGAAGTTGTTGTTCTACCCTCGCAAGTGTTGAAGTTGTTGTTCTACCCTCGCAAGTCCTGAAGTTGTTGTTCTACCGTCGCAAGTGTTGAAGTTGTTGTTCTACCCTCGCAAGTGCTGAAGTTGTTGTTCTATCCTCGCGAGTGTTGAAGTTGTTGTTCTACCCTCGCAAGTGTTGAAGTTGTTTTTCTACCCTCGCGAGTGTTGAAGTTGTTGTTCTACCCTCGCAAGTGTTGAAGTTGTTGTTCTACCCTCGCAAGTGCTGAAGTTGTTGTTCTACCCTCGCAAGTGCTGAAGTTGTTGTTCTATCCTGGCAAGTGTTGAAGATGTTGTTCTACCCTCGCAAGTGTTGAAGTTGTTGTTCTACCCTCGCAAGTGCTGAAGTTGTTGTTCTATCCTGGCAAGTGTTGAAGTTGTTGTTCTACCCTCGCAAGTGTTAAAGTTGTTGTTCTACCCTCGCAAGTGTTGAAGTTGTTGTTCTACCCTCGCAAGTGTTGAAGTTGTTGTTCTATCCTGGCAAGTGTTGAAGTTGTTGTTCTACCCTCGCAAGTGTTGAAGTTGTTGTTCTACCCTCGCAAGTGTTGAAGTTGTTGTTCTATCCTGGCAAGTGTTGAAGTTGTTGTTCTACCCTCGCAAGTGTTGAAGTTGTTGTTCTACCCTCGCAAGTGTTGAAGTTGTTGTTCTATCCTCGCAAGTGTTGAAGTTGTTGTTCTACCCTCGCAAGTGTTGAACTTGTTGTTCTACCCTCGCAAGTGTTGAAGTTGTTGTTCTACCCTCGCAAGTGTTGAAGTTGTTGTTCTACCCTCGCAAGTGTTGAAGTTGTTGTTCTACGCTCGCAAGTGTTGAAGTTGTTGTTCTACCCTTGCAAGTGTTGAAGTTGTTGTTCTACCCTCGCAAGTGTTGAAGTTGTTGTTCTACCCTCGCAAGTGTTGAAGTTGTTGTTCTATCCTCGCAAGTGCTGAAGTTGTTGTTCTACCCTAGCAAGTGTTGAAGTTGTTGTTCTACCCTCGCAAGTGTTGAAGTTGTTGTTCTACCCTCGCAAGTGTTGAAGTTGTTGTTCTACCCTCGCAAGTGTTGAAGTTGTTGTTCTACCCTCGCAAGTGTTGAAGTTGTTGTTCTACCCTCGCAAGTGTTGAAGTTGTTGTTCTATCCTCGCAAGTGTTGAAGTTGTTGTTCTACCCTCGCAAGTGTTGAAGTTGTTGTTCTACCCTCGCAAGTGCTGAAGTTGTTGTTCTACCCTCGCAAGTGTTGAAGTTGTTGTTCTACCCTCGCAAGTGTTGAAGTTGTTGTTCTACCCTCGCAAGTGTTGAAGTTGTTGTTCTACCCTCGCAAGTGTTGAAGTTGTTGTTCTACCGTCGCAAGTCCTGAAGCAGTGCTACTCTGCGCTGTGTGTAGCACTGCCACTCACTGTGTGTAGCACTTCCACTCTCTGCGCTGTGTGTAGCACTGGCAATCACTGTGTGTAGCACTTCCACTCTCTGCGCTGTGTGTAGCACTGGCACTCACTGTGTAGCACTGCCACTCAATGCGCTGTGTGAAGCACTGCCACTCACTGTTTGTAGCGCTGCCACTCACTGCGCTGTGAGTAGCACTGCCACTCACTGCGCTGTGTGTGGCACTGCCACTCAGTGCGCTCTGTGAAGCACTGCCACTCACTCTGTGTAGCACTGCCACTCACTGTTTGTAGCGCTGCCACTCACTGCGCTGTGTGTAGCACTGCCACTCATCGCGCTGTGTGTAGCACTGCCTCTCACTGCGCTGTGTGTAGCACTGCCACTCACTGTGTGTAGCACTGGCACTCTCTGCGCTGTGTAGCACTGCTACTCACTGTGTGTAGCACTGCCACTCACTGTGTGTAGCATTGCCACTCTCTGCGGTGTGTGTAGCATCGCCACTCACTGTGTGTACCATTGCCACTCTCTGTGGTGTGTGTAGCACTGCCACTCACTGCGCTGTGTGAAGCACTGCCACTCACTGTATGTAGCACTGCCACTCACTGCGCTGTGTGTAGCATTGCCACTCACTGCGCTGTGTGAAGCACTGCCACTCACTGTGTGTAGCAATGCCACTCACTGCGTTGTGTGAAGCACTGCCACTCATTGCGCTGTGTGTAGCACTGCCACTCACTGTGTTGCACTGCCACTTACTGCGCTCTGTGTAGCACTGCCACTCACTGCGCTGTGTGTAGCACTGCCACTCACTGTGTGTAGCACTGCCACTCTCTGCGCTGTGTGTAGCACTGCCACTCTCTGCGCTGTGTGTAGCACTGCCACTCACTGCGCTGTGTGTAGCACTGCCACTCACTGAGTTGTGCGTAGCACTGCCACTCACTGCGCTGTGTGTAGCACTGCCACTCTCTGCGCTGTGTGTAGCACTGCCACTCTCTGCGCTCTGTGTAGCACTGCCACTCACTGCGCTGTGTGTAGCACTGCCACTCTCTGCGCTGTGTGTAGCACTGCCACTCTCTGCGCTGTGTGTAGCACTGCCACTCACTGCGCTGTGTGTAGCACTGCCACTCACTGCGCTGTGTGTAGCACTGCCACTCTCTGAGCTGTGTGTAGCACTGCCACTCACTGCGCTGTTTGTAGTGCTGTCACTCACTGTGTGTAGCACTGCCACTCACTGTGTGTAGCACTGCAACTCACTGTGTGTAGCACTGCCACTCACTGCGCTTTGTGTAGCACTGCCTCTCACTTTGTGTAGCACTGCCAATCACTGTGTGTAGCACTGCCATTCACTGTGTGTAGCACTGCAACTCACTGCGCTGTGTGTAGCACTGCCACTCACTGTATGTAGTACTGCCACTCACTGTGTGTAGCACTGCCACTCACTGTGTGTAGCACTGCCAATCACTGCGCTGTGTGTAGCACTGCCATTCACTGTGTGTAGCACTGCCACTCACTGTGTGTAGCACTGCCACTCACTGCGCTGTGTGTAGCACTGCCACTCACTGTGTGTAGCACTGCCACTCACTGTGTGTAGCACTGCCACTCACTGTGTGTAGCACTGCCACTCACTGTGTGTAGCAGTGCCACTCACTGTGTAGCACTGCCACTCACTGCGCTGTATGTAGCACTGCCACTCACTGTGTGTAGCACTGCCACTCACTGTGTGTAGCACTGCCACTCACTGTGTGTAGCACTGCCACTCACTGTGTGTAGCACTGCCACTCATCGCGCTGTGTGTAGCACTGCCACTCACTGAGCTGTGTGTAGCACTGCCACTCACTGTGTGTAGCACTGCCACTCACTGTGTGTAGCACTGCCACTCATGCTGTGTAGCACTGCCACTCACTCACTGTGTGTAGCACTGCCACTCACTGTGTGTAGCACTGCCACTCACTGTGTGTAGCAGTGCCACTCACTGTGTGTAGGACTGCCACTCACTGTGTGTAGCACTGCCACTCACTGTGTGTAGCACTGCCACTCACTGTGTGTAGCACTGCCACTCACTGCGCTGTGTGTAGCACTGCCACTCACTGAGCTGTGTGTAGCACTGCCACTCACTGTGTGTAGCACTGCCACTCACTGCGCTGTATGTAGCACTGCCACTCACTGAGCTGTGTGTAGCACTGCCACTCACTGTGTGTAGCACTGCCACTCACTGCGCTGTGTGTAGCACTGCCACTCACTGTGTGTAGCACTGCCACTCACTGTGTGTAGCAGCACTGCCACTCACTGACTGTGTGTAGCACTGCCACTCACTGCGCTGTGTGTAGCACTGCCACTCACTGTGTGTAGCACTGCCACTCACTGTGTGTAGCAGTGCCACTCACTGTGTGTAGCACTGCCACTCACTGTGTGTAGCACTGCCACTCACTGTGTGTAGCACTGCCACTCACTGTGTGTAGCACTGTGTGTGTAGCACTGCCACTCACTAGCACTGTGTGTGTAGCACTGCCACTCACTGTGTGTAGCACTGCCACTCACTGTGTGAAGCACTGCTACTCGCTGTGTGAAGCACTGCTACTCGCTGTGTGTAGCACTGCTACTCGCTGTGTGTAGCACTGCCACTCACTGTGTGTAGCACTGCCACTCACTGTGTGTAGCACTGCCACTCACTGTGTGTAGCACTGCTACTCACTGTGTGTAGCACTGCCACTCACTGTGTGTAGCACTGCTACTCACTGTGTGTAGCACTGCCACTCACTGTGTGTAGCACTGCCACTCACTGTGTGTAGCACTGCTACTCACTGTGTGTTGCACTGCCACTCACTGTGTGTAGCACTGCTACTCACTGTGTGTTGCACTGCCACTCACTGTGTGTAGCACTGCTACTCACTGTGTGTTGCACTGCTACTCACTGTGTGTTGCACTGCCACTCACTGTGTGTAGCACTGCCACTCACTGTGTGTAGCACTGCCACTCACTGTGTGTAGCACTGCTACTCACTGTGTGTAGCACTGCCACTCACTGTGTGTAGCACTGCCACTCACTGTGTGTAGCACTGCCACTCACTGTGTGTAGCACTGCCACTCACTGTGTGTAGCACTGCCACTCACTGTGTGTAGCACTGCCACTCACTGTGTGTAGCACTGCCACTCACTGTGTGTAGCACTGCCACTCACTGTGTGTAGCACTGCCACTCACTGTGTGTAGCACTGCTACTCACTGTGTGTAGCACTGCCACTCACTGTGTGTTGCACTGCCACTCACTGTGTGTAGCACTGCTACTCACTGTGTGTTGCACTGCCACTCACTGTGTGTAGCACTGCTACTCACTGTGTGTAGCACTGCCACTCACTGTGTGTAGCACTGCCACTCACTGTGTGTAGCACTGCTACTCACTGTGTGTAGCACTGCCACTCACTGTGTGTAGCACTGCCACTCACTGTGTGTTGCACTGCCACTCACTGCGCTGTGTGTAGCACTGCCACTCACTGTGTGTTGCACTGCCACTCACTGTGTGTAGCACTGCCACTCACTGTGTGTAGCACTGCCACTCACTGTGTGTAGCACTGCCACTCACTGTGTGTAGCACTGCCACTCACTGTGTGTAGCACTGCCACTCACTGTGTGTAGCACTGCCACTCACTGTGTGTAGCACTGCCACTCACTGTGTGTAGCACTGCCACTCACTGTGTGTAGCACTGCCACTCACTGTGTGTAGCACTGCCACTCACTGTGTGTAGCACTGCCACTCACTGTGTGTAGCACTGCCACTCACTGTGTGTTGCACTGCCACTCACTGTGTGTAGCACTGCCACTCACTGTGTGTAGCACTGCCACTCACTGTGTGTAGCACTGCCACTCACTGTGTGTTGCACTGCCACTCACTGTGTGTTGCACTGCCACTCACTGTGTGTTGCACTGCCACTCACTGTGTTGCACTGCCACTCACTGTGTGTTGCACTGCCACTCACTGTGTGTTGCACTGCCACTCACTGTGTGTTGCACTGCCACTCACTGTGTGTAGCACTGCCACTCACTGTGTGTAGCACTGCCACTCACTGTGTGTAGCACTGCCACTCTGTCTAGCACTGCCACTCACTGCACTGTGTGTATCACTGCCACTCATCGCGCTGTGTGTAGCACTGCCACTCACTGTGTGTAGCACTGCCACTGATCGCGCTGTGTGTATCACTGCCACTCATCGCGCTGTGTGTAGCACTGCCACTCACTGTGTGTAGCACTGCCACTGATCGCGCTGTGTGTATCACTGCCACTCATCGCGCTGTGTGTAGCACTGCCACTCATCTCGCTCTGTGTTGCACTGCCACTCACTGTGTGTAGCACTGCCACTCACTGTGTGTTGCACTGCCACTCACTGTGTGTTGCACTGCCACTCACTGTGTGTTGCACTGCCACTCACTGTGTGTTGCACTGCCACTCACTGTGTGTTGCACTGCCACTCACTGTGTGTTGCACTGCCACTCATCGTGAGTGTGTAGCACTGCCACTCACTGTGTGTGCACTGCACTGCTGTGTGTATCACTCACTCATCGCGCTGTGTAGCACTGTCACTCATCTCGCTCTGTGTTGCACTGCCACTCACTGTGTGTTGCACTGCCACTCACTGTGTGTTGCACTGCCACTGATCGCGCTGTGTGTATCACTGCCACTCATCGCGCTGTGTGTAGCACTGCCACTCATCTCGCTCTGTGTTGCACTGCCACTCACTGTGTGTTGCACTGCCACTCATCGTGAGTGTGTAGCACTGTCACTCATCTCGCTCTGTGTTGCACTGCCACTCACTGTGTGTTGCACTGCCACTCACTGTGTGTTGCACTGCCACTCACTGTGTGTTGCACTGCCACTCATCGTGAGTGTGTAGCACTGTCACTCATCTCGCTCTGTGTTGCACTGCCACTCACTGTGTGTTGCACTGCCACTCACTGTGTGTTGCACTGCCACTCACTGTGTGTTGCACTGCCACTCACTGTGTTGCACTGCCACTCACTGTGTTGCACTGCCACTCACTGTGTTGCACTGCCACTCACTGTGTTGCACTGCCACTCACTGTGTTGCACTGCCACTCACTGTGTGTTGCACTGCCACTCATTGTGTGTTGCACTGCCACTCACTGTGTGTTGCACTGCCACTCACTGTGTTGCACTGCCACTCACTGTGTTGCACTGCCACTCACTGTGTGTTGCACTGCCACTCACTGTGTGTTGCACTGCCACTCACTGTGTTGCACTGCCACTCACTGTGTTGCACTGCCACTCACTGTGTGTTGCACTGGTTCTACTTCAGTTCACCAGTGGTTCTACTTGTTGATACAGTCGTGCCAGTATAGCTACATGTCTGCTATAACTGCCACAATTACCACCACTGCTACTGCTACAACAACTACTACCACTACCTCTCAACTTACTACTACTACCACTACTATTGTTGTTTATCTGGGTGGCTCATTGTTAACTACTCTTTCCGATATACACTGCTGAACTACCATCATGAATGACTTAGTTATAGCTGGAGTCGGTATAATATCTAATTAAATGATAAGTTTGCACAGTGTCTGTCTGGCTGCTCCTTCAACGTCTTCGTTGTCTTTGTAATTACAGCCTCACCAGGTAGTTTTTTCTCTTCTGTTATAATTGTCTTGGCAACAAAAATGATACACATTATTGCATTTCTTGCCACGATGATTCGTTCCACCGTCTTCAATTCATTGATTAAGATTGCATTCGGAATAGTTCTGTCGTTTAAGGTCATCTTCCATGTCTCCGAGCACAGTAACAACATCCTAGTAACACTCTCAACACTCAGTCTGCTCGCAATGCTTCACTTTTCCACAATTTGTGCCATCAAAATTTTTTTGTATCTTGCAAATGTTATAATTATCTCCAGAGCGTTTATGTACCCAGTGAAGAGCACCGGACCAAGAACCAATCTGTAAGGTACTGTTTTTCAACATCTGGCCACTCTAGTACCATTCCTGCTGGCGAGAGAGTCGTTCATCAAGGTATAATGTTTTTCTCCTGTAACATGTACCTTTCAGCCAGCTCTGGTTAGTGAACTTCCTTGTAGATGCTTTTAGGGGTCATTCCCAACAAATGTACTACATCTGTTGGGAATTTTTCATCCATATATATATATATATATATATATATATATATATATATATATATATATATATATATATATATATATATATATATATATATATATAAATGTGAATGCAGGAAAGAGTAAGGTTATGAGGATAACAAAGAGATTAGGTGATGAAAGATTGGATATCAGATTGGAGGGAGAGAGTATGGAGGAGGTGAATGTATTCAGATATTTGGGAGTGGACGTGTCAGCGGATGGGTCTATGAAAGATGAGGTAAATCATAGAATTGATGAGGGAAAAAGAGTGAGTGGTGCACTTAGGAGTCTGTGGAGACAAAGAACTTTGTCCTTGTGATGAATGGTTTGAAAAACCGACAAGTTGAAGATTAAGACACTTATGCAGCATATGGAAATCTACAAGATTGATGGACTGAACACATCGACTCCAGGTTGAGGGACTGATTACCTCATTCTCCTCCTCTCCTTACGCCTTCCTCTTTGTATTGGACTGATGAAGCCACTGTGTGGCGAAACGTTTCCTGAATAAAGATTCCCATATGCTGTATAAGTGTCTCAATCTTCAACTTGTCGGTTTTTCAAACCATTCATCACAACTGTCAGACACTGCAGCATCATGGGATCTTGTTACAAAGAATTCTTCAACACTTGTTCAACCTTTGGACGAAGACCTACTTCGACTTGTGGATGGTACCACTATGACCCCGCCTCCGCCTGCTTCACGTCACCTGACTACAGTATATAAGCCACGTCTACGGCCCTATGCTGTACATTCTACAAGATTGATGGACTGAACACATCGACTCCAGGTTGAGGGACTGATTACCTCATTCTCCTCCTCTCCTTACGCCTTCCTCTTTGTATTGGACTGATGAAGCCACTGTGTGGCGAAACGTTTCCTGAATAAAGATTTCCATATGCTGCATAAGTGTCTTAATCTTCAACTTTGTCCTTGGAGGCAAAGAGGGGAATGTATGAGAGTATAGTTTTACCAACGCTCTTATATGGGTGTGAAGCATGGGTGATGAATGTTGCAGCGAGGAGAAGGCTGGAGGCAGTGGAGATGTCATGTCTGAGAGCAATGTGTGGTGTGAATATAATGCAGAGAATTCGTAGTTTGGAAGTTAGGAGGAGGTGCGGGATTACCAAAACTGTTGTCCAGAGGGCTGAGGAAGGGTTGTTGAGGTGGTTCGGACATGTAAAGAGAATGGAGCGAAACAGAATGACTTCAAGAGTGTATCAGTCTGTAGTGGAAGGAAGGCGGGGTAGGTGTCGGCCTAGGAAAGGTTGGAGGGAGGGGGTAAATGAGGTTTTGTGTGCGAGGGGCTTGGACTTCCAGCAGGCATGCGTGAGCGTGTTTGATAGGAGTGAATGGAGACAAATGGTTTTTAATACTTGACGTGCTGTTGGAGTGTGAGCAAAGTAACATTTATGAAGGGATTCAGGGAAACCGGCAGGCCGGACTTGAGTCCTGGAGATGGGAAGTACAGTGCCTGCACTCTGAAGGAGGGGTGTTAATGTTGCAGTTTAAAAACTGTAGTGTAAAGCACCCTTCTGGCAAGACAGTGATGGAGTGAATGATGGTGAAAGTTTTTCTTTTTCGGGCCACCCTGCCTTGGTGGGAATCGGCCAGTGTGATAATAAAATATACATATATATATATGTATATATATATATATATATATATATATATATATATATATATATATATATATATATATATGTATATATATATATATATATATATATGTGTGTGTGTGTGTACATATATATATTTATATATATATATATATATATATATATATATATATATATATATATATATATATATATATATATATAAACAATCGGGTAATTCATTAAGCCGTGGTATTTTGTTGCGAAAGGTATGTTGATTTCCGGTTATGCTTTAGAAAATTAAAGATCTTGTCCATAACAATAGTCTTCACTGACTGATGTTAAACTGATAAAACGATAGATGAGTGCCTAAATCTTCTCGTCGACTCCTGGTGACCAGTCTCCTGGTACCTGGACTCCTTGGACAACACTGCCGGTGACCAGTCTCCTAGTACCTGGACTCCTGGGGCAAAACTACTTGTGACCAGTCTCCTGGTACCTGGACTTCTGGGACAACACTGCCGGTGACCAGTCTCCTAGTACCTGGACTCCTGGAACAACACTGCTGGTGACCAGTCTCCTGGTATCAGGACTTCTGGGACAACACTGCCGGTGATCAGTCTTCTGGTACCTGGACTCCTGGGACAACACTGCCTGTGACCAGTCTCCTGGTACCTGGATTCCTGGAACAACACTGCCCGTTTCCAGTCTCCTAGTACCTGGACTTCTGGGACAACACTGCTGGAGACCAGTCTCCTGGTATCTGGACTCTTTGGATAACACTGCCGTTGTCCAGTCTTCTGGTATCTGGACTCCTGGGACAACACTGCTGGTGACCAGTCTCCTGGTACCTGGACTCCTGGGACAACACTGCTGGTGACCAGTCTCCTGGTACCTGGACTCCTGGGACAACACTGTCGGTGTCCAGTCTCCTGGTACCTGGACTCCTGGGACAACACTGCTGGTGACCAGTCTCCTGGTACCTGGACTCCTGGGACAACACTGCTGGTGACCAGTCTCCTGGTACCTGGACTCCTGGGACAACACTGCCGGTGTCCAGTCTCCTGGTACCTGGACTCCTGGGACAACACTGCTGGTGACCAGTCTCCTGGTACATGGACTCCTGGAACAACACTGCTGGTGATCAGTCTCCTGGTACCTGGACTCCTGGAACAACACTGCTGGTGACCAGTCTCCTGGTACCTGGACTCCTGGGCAACACTGCTGGTGACCAGTTGTTACAAAAAACGCGATTCTAAAAGCTTAGAGATCTCCAGTGAATACTAGAAAGGACTGCCCTTCTAGCATCCAGCCTGTTACTGGGTTATCGTAACAAGTAGTCAGTCTCCTTGTCCAATTATCCATTAGAATTCAGTATGATTCAATAGTGCTTCAGGATTACAACTGGTAGGCTACTAACTGAGAAATTAAAATTTAATAAATTTATTAAGTCTAGAGGTATATTATCAAAGTAAAATAAATTAATAATAATCAAAATAATAATCACTTCTCTTGAGTACAGTATTATTGTGCTGAAAGCACATATCGCATTTATAATTCTTAAGTACCGTCTGGTACATTAACATTTAATAAGATATTACAAATATGTACAAGTAAGTGTGTAGGTGTGTAAGTGCTCTAAGTAGTTCGCTATGTCTCACGACTCGATTAGACTTAAACAAGTGACTGACAAAGTCCTCAAATAAACTAACTTCTTGACCACCTGGCAATCAGAACAGTCTGCTTGAACAACAAAAAGAATGCTAAGCCCAATAGCAATATAACAAGCAACTGCGACACAGAATCAGGAACAAGGAGATAATATAACGACACTAAGTAGGGACCATCTGCAGATCCTACACAAAAGTCACAAAACTCCCATACTACTGAATCTAAGTTCAGCATAAGAAAATCCCCGACTGTGATAATACACAGATACCAGTACAAATTAGGTCAGAAGCTACAGCTCAGGACCTGAGTTGTTTCGAGTGTCTATGAGACACACAACCTCAGTACAACGTCGAAAATCACTAAGTCTATACAATGTTCTGTGAACAGAGTCTCACAGAACTAACAATAATAATGAGACAGGCGATCTGTCCAACCACCAAGAGAGTCTAGATATGACTGAATACTTCAGGCGAGGTGAGGACACCCCCCCCCCTCGATCACGTGATAGCTCCTTGGACAGCTGCAGCTCAGAAGCCGGCAGTCTAACGAGCCACAAGCGATAATTACAGTAGTTTGACAATCAAGACTTGAACTGAGCACTTAATATGTTACATCCTAACAACGTAAGTCAAATAACAATATAAAGCAATACATTTACGATTTAGCTATTATCGCAAATATAAGCAATATAAAATTATATGAAAAGGTAATAATTATATATATACATAATAATCATTGCAACCCATTCAGGGGTTGCAACACCAGTCTCCTGGAACCTCGCATTTATCTGATGGGTTATTAAGTATTACAGTTAATGGGCAATACGTTTAATATCTACATTCGTGTCATTTCGTTGATTTTATTATGTAGTTCCACTTGCTTGTATGTAAATGTAAGTTAATATACGTTACAAATGTTAAAAATTTTGTTAGAGTGCTAGATCGGCCAGAAATGAGGGAAATGTAATTCTGAGGTAAGTGAAGGTAATGACTGGAGGAAAGGTCTTGGTACGTCGCTGCTACGTCGCTGATATGCGTTTTTGCTGCTCCTTCTGTTACCTGTTGGAACTTTTATGCTCACTTGACGGAACTTTGGCCAGGCTTCACTTAAATGTACTTATTACTGCTCTTGTGGCACGCCAGACTCGTCTTCGTCACACTTCACTTGTCAGGTAGTATTATGTTGGTAGGCAGGCAGACAGGCAGGAAGGCAGGCAGGCAAGAAGGCAGGCAGGCAGGCAGGCAGGCAGGAAGGCAGGCAAGAAGGCAGGCAGGCAGGTAGACAGGCAGGCAGGCAAGAAGGCAGGCAGGCAGGCAGGCAGGCAGGCAGGCAGGCAGGCAGGCAGGCAGGCAGGAAGGCAGGCAGGCAGGCAGGCAGGCAGGCAGGCAGGCAGGTAGGCAGGCAGGCAGGCAGGAAGGCAGGCAGGCAGGCAGGCAGACAGGCAGGAAGGCAGGCAGGCAGGCAGGCAGGCAGGCAGGCAGGCAGGCAGGCAGGCAGGCAGGCAGGCAGGCAGGCAAGAAGGCAGGCAGGCAGGCAGGAAAGAAGGCAGGAAGGCAGGCAGGAAGGCAGGCACTACCTGCCGCTCTGATGCCTGCCTACTGGCGCGGAAATGAAATTATTAATGTTGGGAAAAGGGCAGTTCAGTAATTAAAGTTTAATTTTGCGACTGAGTGCTTCAATAGAGTCACGTGACCACTATCTCGACAGCCACCAAGAAAATTTTGTGTGTCCCTGACAGGCAAATTTGAAATGCGTGGAGCGTCCGACTCTCTTATTCCCAGACACACAAACTGACACACACAAATTTGATGAATTTACTCACGAGCCAAATTCACTTAAAATCCATTATTGTTGTTATTCTCGTTACACTGCCATGTATAGGTCATGCGGCAAGTGGGGAGAATGGGAGTTAATGAGAGTGGGGAGAATGGGGGTTAATGAGAGTGGGAAGAATGGGGGGTAATGAGAGTGGGGAGAATGGGGGTTAATGAGAGTGGGGAGAATGGGGGTTAATGAGAGTGGGGAGAATGGGGGTTAATGAGAGTGGGGATAATGGGAGTTAATGAGAGTGGGGAGACTGGGGGTTAATGAGAGTGGGGAGAATGGGGGTTAATGAGAGTGGGGAGAATGGGGGTTAATGAGAGTGGGGAGAATGGGGGTTAATGAGAGTGGGAAGAATGGGGGTTAATGAGAGTGGGGAGAATGGGGGTTAATGAGAGTGGGGAGAATGGGGGTTAATGAGAGTGGGGAGAATGGGGGTTAATGAGAGTGGGGAGAATGGGAGTTAATGAGAGTGGGGAGAATGGGGGTTAATGAGAGTGGGGAGAATGGGGGTTAATGAGAGTCGGGAGAATGGGGGTTAATGAGAGTCGGGAGAATGGGGGTTAATGAGAGTGGGGAGAATGGGGGTTAATGAGAGTGGGGAGAATGGGGGTTAATGAGAGTGGGGAGAATGGGGGTTAATGTGAGTGGGGAGAATGAGGGTTAATGAGAGTGGGGAGAATGGGGGTTAATGAGAGTGGGGAGAATGGGAGTTAATGAGAGTGGGGAGAATGGGGGTTAATGAGAGTGGGGAGAATGGGGGTTAATGAGAGTGGGAAGAATGGGGGTTAATGAGAGTGGGGAGAATGGGGTTAATGAGAGTGGGGAGAATGGGAGTTAATGAGAGTGGGGAGAATGGGGGTTAATGAGAGTGGGGAGAATGGGGGTTAATGAGAGTGGGGAGAATGGGGGTTAATGAGAGTCGGGAGAATGGGGGTTAATGAAAGTGGGGAGAATAGGGTGCTCCAGTATTGTGTTGTTGAAGGTAGACACCACCACCACCAGTGTACTCCAGTGTTGTGTTGTTGAAGGTAGACACCACCACTACCACCACCACCACCACCACCAGGGTGCTCCAGTGTTGTGTTGTTGAAGATAGACACCACCACCACCACCACCACCACCAGGGTGCTCCAGTGTTGTGTTGTTGAAGGTAGACACCACCACCACCACCACCAGGGTGCTCCAGTGTTGTGTTGTTGAAGGTAGACACCACCA
>NC_091292.1:68825180-68887680 GCF_038502225.1 Cherax quadricarinatus
TTAAATGAAAAGGTAATATACATTATATATACATAATCATTGTAACCCATTCAGGGGTTGCAACAGTGGTAAGAGAGGTTATCGTGGTGGTGGTGAGAGAGGTTATCGTGGTGGTGGTGAGAGATGTTATCGTGGTGGTGGTGGTGAGAGAGGTTGTCGTGGTGGTGGTGAGAGAGGTTGTCGTGGTGGTGGTGAGAGAGGTTATCGTGGTGGTGGTGAGAGAGGTTGTCGTGGTGGTGGTGAGAGAGGTTATCGTGGTGGTGGTGAGAGAGGTTGTCGTGGTGGTGAGAGAGGTTGTAATGGAGAGAGACGTTGTCGTGGTGGTGAGAGTTTTCGTGGTGGTGGTGAGAGAGGTTGTCGTGGTGGTGAGAGATGTTGTCGTTGTGGTGGTAAGAGAGGTTATCGTGGTGGTGGTGAGAGAAGGTTGTCGTGATGGTGGTGAGAGAAGTTGTCGTGGTGGTGGTAAGAGAGGTTATCAAGGTGGTGGTGTTACAAAAAACGCGATTCTAGAAGCTTAGAGATCTCCAGTGAATATTAGAAAGGACTTCCCTTCTAGAATCCAGCCTGTTACTGGGTTTTCGTAATATAACCAGTATATAACCAGTATAATAGCTTGTTTCAATATAAACTGTGCAGAGGCACTTTTATAACAGCCCCTCCATAGGCTTCTAACAATACATCTATCTTGCAATAGGTATCGTCAGTTATGGGCAGTACATCTTCTCTTAATAACGTGAGATAACTGCCAGTGTCTCTGAAAGAAATTATCTCAGTTAGATGTGATTCGTCAAATCCTACTTTATCTGTCGAAAAGTAAGGACTCATCGCTGAACGAATCTTTTCGTCAGATACACTTTCTGACGCTAGTCACCTATCCTGAGTAACATTATCTAAAACAGTAGGATCAGAGGTATTACTAGGATTTTGGTGCCTTTGTTGCTCGGAAGAGGATACGACTTGTGTGTGGCGCCAGTCGCACTACTGCCTCTCGCATCTCTTTCTAACTTATAGCAATACTCTCTAGCATGTCCTTTTCTGTTACAATAGGTACATTTAACTTTCTTCTTCTCGATATCAGATTTCTGTCTAGCCACAGAGACAGATTCAGGATTGTGAGTTTTCCTGGTAAAGGTACGAGAAGTTACAGTAGCAGGTACATCAGGCCGGCAATGAGCAGCTGATTTAGGTTGCCAACTTCTAGGACAATCTTTAGTTACCTTGTTTCTTTGTGTTTTAGTACGTACAAGTTTGTGAGAAATCTCGTAATTGTCTGCTAATGCTGCAGTTTCCAGAATATCCGAGGTAGTATGATCGATCAGATATTCTTGTATGTCAGCAGGCATACAGTTGTTAAACTCTTCGTGTAGTAACAACTGAACAAGACTGTCGTAGTTGTTACATTTAGCAGCTCTACACCACCTCTGAAATGCAACTTTTTTCTCACGAGCAAACTCTACACAAGTTTGATCTTGTCGTCGTTGTAATATACGAAATGCTCTTTGATAACTTACAGGTAACAAGTTATACGTCTCTAGAATTGTTTGTTTGACAGCGTCATAACTAATGTACTTGTTAAATGGCAAAGCTGCAGTACAGGTTTGAGCTCTTCCCATCAAAGCAGTATGCAACAATGTTGCCCAGTGCTTACGTGGCAAGTTCATAGCACGTGCCTGGTTCTCAAACACATCAAAATATGTCTAAGTCACTTTCAAAAAACTTAGGAACCATAGATGCAGCTTTCTGCACATTCAATGTGTCCTGTGATCTATCAGTCTGTTGTCTTAACAGACGAACATTTTCTCTTTGGAAATCTTCTTCGTTCATTTTCCTCTGTGCCTCTATTTGTGCAGTCTGCAACATAAGGAGGCGTTCAAACCTCTCAAACTGTTCCTGAGAGATAGGACCAGTGGGTAATGGAGGAGTAGGGAAATTAACGTGGTCTGGACGGTCCTTAGGTCGGACACTTCGTCCAGCCGTCTCTAGAGAGTCTAGATCTGGTCTAGGATAAGTAAATGCAGGTGTAGCAAACACTGTACTAGTATTAGGCTGAGTCATCCAACCAGCTACACTCTGTTCTATTGTGTCAGTGAGGCGGGAAGGTGTGAACGGAGGTTCACTAGGCTCAGACACTTCTGCCTTAGTTGCTCTTTCATCATCAAATAGAGTCATACTTCCTAATTGTGACACTAGACCTTCTGAATCTGAATCATAATCAGACATTTCTGTATGAGCAGGAAACAATATATCTTTAATTAACGCTCTGACAGTTTCTACGGTGTAATTCCTGTTATACGTCAAACGGAGATATTTGGCTACTCGCCAACACGTCTGAAGTTTTAATGTACTTAACTCAGACAAAGTCAGAGTATCAATTAACTGTTTCACTTTGGCATACATCACAAAAATAATTGTACTACGAGAGAGTGATTATGGGAAACTATAATCCTAATAGGAATTTTAGTGTTAGTTGTCTTAGAGCTAGAACTCATAAATAGTATTTCCATCTCCTTGGATCAAGAGACTCAGTCAGGTACATACATCCACCTGGTATATTGTACAAGACTAAACTCAAAGTCTTCAGATTAGGAAAGTACTCAAAGTGTTTGACCATAGAAGTACTAGTATGTCAAACTGGACAACTTCTCCAACACCTTGGATCAAGAGCCTCCCAGTCAGGCCCCCATTTGTTACAAAAAACGCGATTCTAAAAGCTTAGAGATCTCCAGTGAATACTAGAAAGGACTGCCCTTCTAGAATCCAGCCTGTTACTGGGTTTTCGTAACAAGTAGTCAGTATCCTTGTCCAATTATCCATTAAAATTCAGTATAATTCAATAGTGCTTCAGGATTACAACTGGTAGGCTACTAACTAGAGAAATTAAAATTTAATAAATTTATTAAGTCTAGAGGTATATTATCAAATTAAATTAAATTAAATTAATCACAGTAATCAAAATAATATCAATCTCTCGTATACAATAGTATTGTGCTGAAAGCACATATCACATTTATAATTCTTAAGTACTGTCTGGTACATTAACATTTAATAAGATATTACAAATATGTACAAGTGTGTATGTGTGTAAGTGCTCTAAGTAGTTCTCTGTGTCTCACGACTTGACTAGACTTAAACAAGTGACTGACAAAGTCCTCTCATAAACTAACTTCTTAACTGACTGGCAACCAGAACAGTCTGCTTGAACAAAAAAGAATGCTAAGCCCAATAGCAATACAACAAGCGACTGCGACACAATCAGGATCAAGGAGATAATATAATGACACTAAGTAGGGATCATCAGCAGATCCTTCACAAAAGTTACAAAACTCCCATAATACTGAATCTAAGTTCAGCATAAGAAAATCCCTGACTGTGATAATACACAGATACCAGTACAAGTTAAGTGAGAAGTTACAGCTCAGGACCTGAGATACTCAGAGTGTCTATATGACACACAACCTCAGTACAACGTCGAAAATCACGAAGTCTATACAATGTTCTGTGAACAGAGTTCTACAGAACTAACAAGAATAATGAAACAGACAATCTGTCTAATCTCCAAGAGAGTCTAGAGCAGACTGAATACTTTAGGCGAGGTGAGGACACCCCCCCCTCGATCACGTGATAGCTACGTGGACAACTACAGCTCAGAAGCCGGCAGTCTAACGAGCCACAAGGGATAATTACAGTAGTTTGACAATCAAGACTTGAACTGAGCACTTAATATGTTACATCCTAACAACGTAAGTCAAATAACAATATAAAGCAATACATTTACGATTTAGCTATTATCGCAAATATAAGCAATATAAAATTATATGAAAAGGTAATATACATTATATATATACATAATAATCATTGCAACCCATTCAGGGGTTGCAACAGTGGTGAGAGAGGTTGTCGTTGTGGTGGTGAGAGAAGTTGTCGTGGTGGTGGTAAGAGAGGTTATCGTTTTGGTGGTAAGAGAGGTTATCGTGGTGGTGGTGAGAGAGGTTGTCGTGGTGGTGGTGAGAGGGGTTGTCGTGGTGGTGATGAGAGAGGTTATCGTAGTGGTGGTGAGAGAGGTTGTCATGGTGGTGGTGAGAGAGGTTGTCGTGGTGGTGGTGAGAGAGGTTGTCGTAGTGATGAGAGAGGTTATCGTAGTGGTGGTGAGAGAGGTTATCGTAGTGGTGGTGAGAGAGGTTATCGTAGTGGTGGTGAGAGAGGTTATCGTAGTGGTGGTGAGAGAGGTTATCGTGGTGGTGGTGAGAGAGGTTATCGTGGTGGTGGTGAGAGAGGTTATCGTGGTGGTGGTGAGAGAGGTTGTCGGGTGGTGGTGACGTGTTGAATATTCATCAAGAATGTTAATATCGCTCATAAACATTACTTTTAACAACAAATTTTGACTGACTCTAGTTATACAACCATCATACAAGTCTGAAACTATTCTTTACTTAAATTAAACAAACATCAATCAGAAAAACAGACAATTTTTTGGTCGCTGACAATCCTGTTACAAAGCGTTATTGGAACCTTATTTCCTTATTATAGTGATTTTTATTGCAATACGGAAACCACCGTTCAACCTTCTCTGGTGATCTTAAAACACTATGACTGGAGAAGTTACTTTATAATTTGTAAGCAAAAACAAAACATCTATAACACAATGTACACAACTGGACTCGTACACTGGTTGTTGCTACGGTAGTGCGCATATTAATCGGGACAGTAATGAAATAAGACATTTGGAAAATTTATGTTTAGTTGAAAAATACACGGCAGTGATATGAGAGATAATTGATTTAATAAGAGATATGACAACCCTTAACTTTTATAAGCATTGCTACACGCTTTGGTGTAGAATCGACCAGTGTTGAACACATGGCAAGTTCTTCGTCGTGGTAGCTTCTGTACACTTGAACAATCCTGTTTCACGATCCTGCGTTTGGTTGTTGCCCATAGATTCTGAATTGAGGTGAGGTCAGGAGAGTTTCCAGGCCATTTTAGAACACTTTGTCCACTCTCTTCAAAGAATGTCAGCATTTTTCTCGAAGTGTGGCATGGAGTATATTCTGCTACCGTCCGCAGGTGTCTTGAACCTACGTTAACTCTGCTGTCCGCTCTCTCGCTCTAATTTAATGTTTGACTTTAAGTCTCGTGAAAACTTGAGCTCTATCTAATGAGTTGGATGGTTGAGAGGAAAGGTGGTTCCATTATTTTTTCAGTGCCATAGCGGCACGCTACCCATGGAGGTGGAAGCCTAATCCAGGCTATTAGAACCCTTTTGGGGTGGGGGTGTGACATGCAAAGAGTACATTACACTTTATTCGGAATATGTACACACTCCCATATAGGCTGCTTCTCAACCAGCGAAAGTGCTAAGGGTTTAACGGTAAGGGTACCTTGGTTCATTGACCAATCACAGGCGGGCCTGCCAAGTTCTGAAGCGACGTGGTGTCACTCGTGGTCAGCATTTGCCAGACTCGTATAGCAGCTGGTTGAGCGAAGCGCTCTCTCTCAGGCTTCTGTCTATGTCTTTGTCACCGTGGTACACTTATTTTTCATCTGTTGTACATAAGTGTACACACACACACACACACACACACACACACACACACACATACATATATATATATATATATATATATATATATATATATATATATATATATATATGTGTTTGTGTGTGTGTGTATGTGTTGCAAAAAACTCGATTTCTAATAAGCTTAGAGATCTCCAGTGAATACTAGAAAGGACTGCCCTTCTAGCATCCAGCCTGTTACTGGGTTTTTGTAACAAGTAGTCAGTATCCTGGTCCAATTATCCATTAGAATTTAGTAAGATTCAATAGTGCTTCAGGATTACAACTGGTACGCTACTAACTAAAGAAATTAAAATTTAATAAGTTTATTAATAATAAAGTTGTCTAGGCGTATAAGATCAAAGTAAATTATAGTAATCAATTGAATATAATATAGGATACAAGTTCCTACACTTCTCTCGTGTACAGTAGTATTGTGCTGAAGGCACTTGTCACATCTTTATGGCTTTTAAGTACCGTCTGGTACAGTATTAGCATTTAATAACATAGTACAAATATATACAAGTAAGTTTGTGTGTATGTGTGTAAGTGCTCTAAGTAGTTCGCCATGTCTCAAGACTCCACTAGACTTAACCAGTGACTGACTAAAAGTCCTCACATAAACTAATTTCTTGACCATCCTGGCAATCAGAACAGCTTGCTTGAACAGTAAAGCGACTGTTAAGCCGAACAACAATATAACAAGCAACAGCGACTCAGAATCAGAAACAAGGAGATAATATAACGACACTAAGTAGGGACCATCTGCAGATCCTCCACAAAAGTCACAAAACTCCCATACTACTGAATCTAAGTTCAGCATTAGAAAATCTCCAACTGTGATAATACACAGATACCAGTACAAATTAGGTCAGAAGCTACAGCTCAGGACCTGAGTTTCTCAGAGTGTCTATGCGACACAACCTCAGTACAACGTCGAAAATCACTAAGTCTAGGCCATGCTCTGTGAACAGAGTTACACAGAACCAACAACAAGAAAGTGACAGAGGCGATATTCCAACAAGGGTCAGCAAGGAAGAGCTAGAGGCACGTCTTGCTAGAAGAACGTCAAACAGACAAGAGCCATCACAGGCCAGGTAGACTACTCTAGGTGAGATGTGATCGCCACCCTGATCATGTGACTCTCCGTGGACTGCTGCTGCCCAGCAACACAGAAGCCGGCAGAGTAACGAGCGAAGTGAAAACTACAGTAGTTAGACAATGTTGTCAGCTGCTTAACACTCGAACTATGAGCACTGAATAATGTATAAATGTTACATCCTACCTAATAATATAACTAAGTCAAATAATAATATAAAGCAACATATTTACGATTTAGCTAATATCGCAAATATAAGCAATATAAAATTATATGAACAGGTAATATACATTATATACATTGTGACCCATTCAGGGGTCGCAATATATATATATATATATATATATATATATATATATATATATATATATATATATATATATATATATATATATATATATATATATATATATATTGGTGAAGGAAAATACAAGTTAAATATTACTGCTGAGTTTGTTTTGCTCCAACCCATTACCACCAGGTCACAGGCCAACATTACCTGTGTTTGTAATACAGCAGAATCCTGCTGCCAGATGCCTTCTCTATCAGGAAAGTCTTTTCCACAATGGGAAATAAATAAACTGCCAGGATTGCCTTGTATTTGTCACTGTTCATTGTTTCCTCGACAATAAGAAGCCATCCAGGGCCGCTAGCAGTAAAATTGCCCCAAAACATATTTTTAGACGGATGTTTTGGCTCTTCTTAAATATGTCCATTTCAAAGAGTCTCGCCTTTGCTCCGTCTCATCATTTGTACCCATATACTTCAAAATGCACCTCATGTGAAAAATATAACTTACCTCTATCCATCTGTCGTCCATCCCTTACGGTGGAGTACCCACAGCAGCAGTTTTTTCTTCATAGCAACAGTTAATAATTGTTTCTCTACTGGCACTGTAGCAGCTCTTGCAACTTAAAGTAGCCAAATCACTCAGTAAGTCTTTCTTGGGGTCCTTCACATTATGAGGTGCTGTTTTGCATTTTCTTTTATATCTTCCTCGATGCTCTCTTCAGTATCCGACAAGCAGTTGACTTTGCTAGGCTCAAATTTTCGGCGATCATGCTGATACTCAAATCAGCATGTTTTCTAAGAGCTACAATACTTGCACACTTTATTGGTATACATTCCATCATGAATTTTAGGAATAATCATGAATTGAAGGTGAGAATTTGATGAAACTACATTCACTCATGGAGCACGCTTGCAGGAATAGCCTTACAGAACAACAGCTGTTGTAGCACTGATGAGAGTCGCAGGGTAACACCTCTGCTGGATGATTGCCAAAAGTCAACAGCAAATTCTTCTGGGAAGAAAAGAACCCAAACCACATTAATTAAGCCGAAGACTAAGATATATTATGAGTTTGCAAACTACTGTATGTTCACTACAGAATAATATACACAAATGGGCTCACACAATGTTGCTATGCTAATATAGAACAACATACGCAATTGTTCCCATCAATAAAGAGAAGAATGAACGGAAACTCCAACTGTTGTCCTGGCATGTGGCGACCCAACACTGTGTCACTCCTGGCATGTGAGGACCCAACACTGTGTCACTCCTGGCATGTGAGGACCCAACACTGTGTCACTCCTGGCATGTGGCGATCCAACACTGTGTCACTCCTGGCATGTGAGGACCCAACACTGTGACACTCCTGGCATGTGGGGACCCAACACTGTGTCACTCCTGGCATGTGGGGACCCAACACTGTGTCACTCCTGGCATGTGGGGACCCAACACTGTGTCACTCCTGGCATGTGGCGACCCAACACTGTGTCACTCCTGGCATGTGAGGACCCAACACTGTGTCACTCCTGGCATGTGGCGATCCAACACTGTGTCACTCCTGGCATGTGAGGACCCAACACTGTGTCACTCCTGGCATGTGGCGATCCAACACTGTGTCACTCCTGGCATGTGAGGACCCAACACTGTGTCACTCCTGGCATGTGGGGACCCAACACTGTGTCACTCCTGGCATGTGGGGACCCAACACTGTGTCACTCCTGGCATGTGGCGACCCAACACTGGGTCACTCCTGGCATGTGGCGACCCAACACTGTGTCACTCCTGGCATGTGGCGACCCAACACTGTGTCACTCCTGGCATGTGGGGACCCAACACTGTGTCACTCCTGGCATGTGGCGATCGAACACTGTGTCACTCCTGGCATGTGAGGACCCAACACTGTGTCACTCCTGGCATGTGGGGACCCAACACTGTGTCACTCCTGGCATGTGGGGACCCAACACTGTGTCACTCCTGGCATGTGGGGACCCAACCCTGTGTCACTCCTGGCATGTGGCGACTCAACACTGTGTCACTCCTGGCATGTGGCGACCCAACACTGTGTCACTCCTGGCATGTGAGGACCCAACACTGTGTCACTCCTGGCATGTGGGGACCCAACACTGTGTCACTCCTGGCATGTGGGGACCCAACACTGTGTCACTCCTGGCATGTGGAGACCCAACACTGCGTCACTCCTGGCATGTGGCGACCCAACACTGTGTCACTCCTGGCATGTGAGGACCCAACACTGTGTCACTCCTGGCAGGTGGGGACCCAACACTGTGTCACTCCTGGCATGTGAGGACCCAACACTGTGTCACTCCTGGCATGTCGGGACCCAACACTGTGTCACTCCTGGCATGTGGCGACACAACACTGTGTCACTCCTGGCATGTGGGGACCCAACCCTGTGTCACTCCTGGCATGTGGCGACCCAACACTGTGTCACTCCTGGCATGTGGGGACCCAACACTGTGTCACTCATGGCATGTGGGGACCCAACACTGTGTCACTTCTGGCATGTGGGGACCCAACACTGGGTCACTCCTGGCATGTGGCGACCCAACACTGTGTCACTCCTGGAATGTGGCGACCCAACACTGTGTCACTCCTGGCATGTGGCGACCCAACACAGTGTCACTCCTGGCATGTGGTGACCCAACACTGTGTCACTCCTGGCATGTGGCGACCCAACACTGTATCAGTCATTGCATTTGGGGACCCAACACTGCGTCACTCCTGGCATGTGGCGACCCAACACTGTATCAGTCATTGCATGTGGCGACCCAACACTGTGTCACTCCTGGAATGTGGCAACCCAACACTGTGTCACTATTGGCATGTGGCGACCCAACACTGTGTCACTCCTGGAATGTGGCAACCCAACACTGTGTCACTATTGGCATGTGGCGACCCAACACTGTGTCACTCCTGGCATGTGGGGATCCAACATTGTGTCACTCCTGGCATGTGGCGATCCAACACTGTGTCACTCCTGATATGTGGCGACCCAACACTGTGTCACTGCTGGCATGTGGCGACCCAACACTGTGTCACTGCTGGCATGTGGCGACCCAACACTGTGTCACTCCTTGCATGTAGCGACCCAACACTGTGTCACTCCTGGCATGTGGCGACCCAGCACTGTGTCACTCCTGGAATGTGGCGACCCAACACTGTGTCACTCCTGGCATGTGGGGACCCAACACTGTGTCACTCCTGGCATGTAGCGACCCAACACTGTGTCACTCCTGGCATGTAGCGACCCAACACTGTGTCACTCCTGGCATGTGGCGACCCAACACTGTGTCACTTCTGGCATGTAGCGATCCAACACTGTGTCACTCCTGGCATGTGGGGACCCAACACTGTGTCACTTCTGGCATGTAGCGATCCAACACTGTGTCACTCCTGGCATGTGGCGACCCAACACTGTGTCACTCCTGGCATATGGGGACCCAACACTCTGTCACTCCTGGCATGTGGCGACCCAACACTGTTTCACTCCTGGCATGTGGCGACCCAACGCTGTGTCACTCCTGGAATGTGGCGACCAAACACTGTGTCACTCCGGGCATGTGGGGACCCAACACTGTGTCACTCCTGGCATGTGGTGACCCAACACTGTGTCACTCCTGGCATGTGGCGACCTAACCCTGTGTCACTCCTAGCATGTTGCGACCCAACGCTATGTCGCTCCTGGCATGTGGGGACCCAACACTGGGTCACTCCTGGCATGGGAGACCCAACACTGTGTCACTCCTGGCATGTGGCGACCCAACCCTGTGTCACTCCTGGCATGTGGCGACCCAACACTGTGTCACTCCTGGCATGTGGCGACCCAACACTGTGTCACTCCTGGCATGTGATGTCCCAGCACTGTGTCACTCCTGGGATGTGGCAACCCAACATTGTGTCACTCCTGGCATGTGGGGACCCAGCACTGTGTCACTCCTGGCATGTGGCGACCCAACACTGTGTCACTCCTGGCATGTGGGGACCCAACACTGTGTCACTCCTGGCATGTGGCGACCCAACACTGTGTCACTCCTGGCATGTGGAGACCCAACACTGTGTCACTCCTGGCATGTGGAGACCCAACACTGTGTCACTCCTGGCATGTGGCGACCCAACACTGTGTCACTCCTGGCATGTGGCGACCCAACACTGTGTCACTCCTGGCATGTGGCGACCCAGCACTGTGTCACTCCTGGCATGTGGCGACCCAACACTGTGTCACTCCTGGCATGTGGGGACCCAACACTGTGTCACTCCTGGAATCTTAGGACCCAACACTGTGTCACTCCTGGCATGTTGCAACCCAACACTGTGTCACTCCAGGCATGTGGCAACCCAACACTGTGTCACTCCTGGCATGTGGGGACCCAACACTGTGTCACTCCTGGCATGTAGCGACCCAACACTGTGTCACTCCTGGCATGTGGCGACCCAACACTGTGTCACTCCTGGCATGTGGCGACCCAACACTGTGTCACTCCTGGCATGTGGCGACCCAACACTGTGTCACTCCTGGCATGTGGCAAACCAACACTGAATAACTCCTGGCATGTGGGGACCCAACACTGTGTCACTCTTGGCATGTTGCAACCCAACACTGTGTCACTTCTGGCATGTGGCGACCCAACACTGTGTCACTCATGGCATGTGGCAAACCAACACTGAATAACTCCTGGCATGTGGGGACCCAACACTGTGTCACTCCTGGAATGTTAGGACCCAACACTGTGTCACTCCTGGCATGTTGCAACCCAACACTGTGTCACTTCTGGCATGTGGCGACCCAACACTGTGTCACTCATGGCATGTGGCAAACCAACACTGAATAACTCCTGGCATGTGGGGACCCAACACTGTGTCACTCCTGGAATGTTGGGATCCAACACTGTGTCACTCCTGGCATGTGGCAACCCAACACTGTGTCACTCCTGGCATGTGGCGACCCAACACTGTGTCACTCATGGCATGTGGCAAACCAACACTGAATAACTCCTGGCATGTGGGGACCCAACACTGTGTCACTCTTGGCATGTTGCAACCCAACACTGTGTCACTTCTGGCATGTGGCGACCCAACACTGTGTCACTCCAGGCATGTGGCAACCCAACACTGAATAACTCCTGGCATGTGGGGACCCAACACTGTGTCACTCCTGGAATGTTGGGATCCAACACTGTGTCACTCCTGGAATGTTGGGATCCAACACTGTGTCACACCTAGCATGTGGCAACCCAACACTGTGTCACTCCTGGCATGTGGGGACCCAACACTGTGTCACTCCTGGAATGTTGGGATCCAACACTGTGTCACACCTAGCATGTGGCAACCCAACACTGTGTCACTCCTGGCATGTGGGGACCCAACACAGTGTCACTCCTGGCATGTGGCTACCAAACACTGTGTCACTCCTGGCTTGTGGGGACCCAACACTGTGTCACTCCTGTATCTTGTCTCAGTCCCAGGAGCTCACTGTATCTTGTCACAGTCCCAGGTGCCCACTGTATCTTGTCACAGTGGCAGGAGCCCACTGTATCTTGTCACAGTCCCAGGAGCCCACTGTATCTTGTCACAGTCCCAGGAGCCCACTGTATCTTGTCACGGTCCCAGGAGCCCACTGTATCTTGCCACATTCCAAGGAGCCCACTGCATCTTGCCACAGTCCAAGGAGCCCACTGTATCTTGTCACAGTCCCAAGAGCCCACTGTATCTTGCCACAGTCCAAGGAGCCCACTGTATCTTGCCACAGTCCAAGGAGCCCACTGTATTTTGTCACAGTCCCAGGAGCCCACTGTATCTTGCCACAGTCCAAGGAGCCCACTGTATTTTGTCACAGTCCAAGGAGCCCACTGTAGCTTGCCACAGTCCAAGGAGCCCAATGTATCTTGCAACAGTCCCAGGAGTCCACTGTATCTTGTCACAGTCCCAGGAGCCCACTGTATCTTGCCACAGTCCAAGGAGCCCACTGTATCTTGTCACAGTCTCAGGAACCCACTGTATCTTGTCACAGTCCCAGAAGCTCACTGTATCTTTCCACAGTCCAAGGAGCCCACTGTATCTTGTCACAGTCCCAGGAGCCCACTGTATCTTGCCACAGTCCAAGGAGCCCACTGTATCTTGTCACAGTCCCAGGAGCCCACTGTATCTTGTCACAGTCCCAGGAACCCACCGTATCTTGCCACAGTCCCAGGAGCTCACTGTATCTTGTCACCGTCCCAGGAGCCCACTGTATCTTGTCCCAGTCCCAGAAACTCACTGTATCTTGCCACTTTCCCAGGAGCCCACTGTATCTTGTCACAGTCCAAGAAACTCACTGTATCTTGTCACAATCCCAGGAGCCCACTGTATCTTGTCACAGTTCCAGGAGCCCACTGTATCTTGTCACAGTCCCAGAAACTCACTGTATCTTGTCACAGTTCCAGGAGCCCACTGTATCTTGTCACAGTCCCAGGAGCCCACTGTATCTTGTCACAGTTGCAAGAGCCCACTGTATCTTGTCCCAGTCCCAGAAACTCACTGTATCTTGTCACAGTCTCAGGAGCCCACTGTATCTTGTCACAGTCCCAGGAGCCCACTGTAACTTGTCACAGTCCCAGAAACTCACTGATTCTTGCCACAGTCTCATCAGCCCACTGTATCTTGTCACAGTCCCAGCAGCCCACTGTATCTTGCCACAGTCCCATGAGCCCACTATATCTTGTCATAGTCCCAGAAATTCACTGTATCTTGTCACAGTCTCAGGAGCCCACTGTATCTTGTCACAGTCCCAGGAGCCCACTGTATATTGCCACAGTCCCAGGAGCCCACTATATCTTGTCACAGTCCCAGAAATTCACTGTATCTTGTCACAGTCTCAGGAGCCCACTGTATCTTGTCACAGTCCCAGGAGCCCACTGTATATTGCCACAGTCCCAGGAGCCCACTATATCTTGTCACAGTCCCAGAAATTCACTGTATCTTCTCACAGTCTCAGGAGCCCACTGTATCTTGTCACAGTCCCAGAAATTCACTGTATCTTGTCACAGTCTCAGGAGCCCACTGTATCTTGTCACAGTCCCAGGAGCCCACTGTATATTGCCACAGTCCCAGGAACCCACTGTAACTTGTCACAGTCCCAGAAACTCACTGATTCTTGCCACAGTCCCAGGAGCCCACTGTATCTTGCCACAGTCCAAGGAGCCCACTGTATCTTGTCACAGTCCCAGGAGCCCACTGTATCATGTCACAGTCCCAGGAGCCCACTTTATCTTGCCACAGTCCAAGGAGCCCACTGTATCTTGTCACAGTCCCAGGAGCCCACTGTATCTTGCCACAGTCCAAGGAGCCCACTGTATCTTGTCACAGTCCCAGGAGGCCACTGTATCTTGTCACAGTCCCAGGAACCCACTGTATCTTGCCACAGTCCCAGGAGCTCACTGTATCTTGTCACAGTCCCAGGAGCCCACTGTATCTTGTCACAGTCCCAGAAACTCACTATATCTTGCCACTGTCCCAGGAGCCCACTGTATCTTGTCACAGTCCCAGGAGCCCACTGTATCTTGCGACTTTCCCAGGAGCCCACTGTATCTTGTCACAGTCCCAGAAACTCACTGTATCTTGTCACAGTCCCAGGAGCCCACTGTATCTTGTCACAGTTCCAGGAGCCCACTGTATCTTGTCACAGTCCCAGAAACTCACTGTATCTTGTCACAGTCTCAGGAGTCCACTGTATCTTGTCACTGTCCCAGGAGCCCACTGTATCTTGTCACAGTCCCAGAAACTCACTGTATCTTGTCACAGTCCCAGTAGCCCACTGTATATTGCCACAGACTCAGAAACTCACTGTATCTTGCCACAGCCCCAGAAACTCACTGTATCTTGCCACAGTCCCAGGAGCCCACTGTATCTTGTCACAGTCCCAGAAACTCACTGTACCTTGTCACAGTCCCAGGAGCCCACTCTATCTTGTCACAGTCCCAGGAGCCCACTGTATCTTGTCACAGTCCCAGGAGCCCGCTGTATCTTGCAACACTTCCAGGAGCCCACTGTACCTTGTCACAATCCCAGAAACTCACTGTATCTTGTCACAGTTCCAGGAGCCCACTGTAACTTGTCACAGTCCCAGGAGCCCACTGTATCTTCTCACAGTCCTAGAAACTCACTATATCTTGTCACAGTCCCAGAAACTCACTGTATCTTGTCACAGTCCCAGGAGCCCACTGTATCTTGCCACAGCCCCAGAAACTCACTGTATCTTGCCACAGTCCCAGGAGCCCACTGAATCTTGTCACAGTCCCAGAAACTCACTGTATCTTGTCACAGTTCCAGGAGCCCACTGTATCTTGTCACAGTCCCTGGAGCCAGCTGTATCTTGTCACAGTCCCAGGAGCCCACTGTATCTTGCCACAGTCCCAGGAGCCCATTATATCTTGTCACAGTCCCAGAAATTCACTGTATCTTGTCACAGTCTCAGGAGCCCACTGTATCTTGTCACAGTCCCAGGAGCCCACTGTAACTTGTCACAGTCCCAGAAACTCACTGATTCTTGCCACAGTCTCATCAGCCCACTGTATCTTGTCACAGTCCCAGGAGCCCACTGTATCTTGCCACAGTCCCAGGAGCCCACTATATCTTGTCACAGTCCCAGAAATTCACTGCATCTTGTCACAGTCTCAGGAGCCCACTGTATCTTGTCACAGTCCCAGGAGCCCACTGTAACTTGTCACAGTCCCAGAAACTCACTGATTCTTGCCACAGTCTCATCAGCCCACTGTATCTTGTCACAGTCCCAGGAGCCCACTGTATCTTGTCACAGTCCCAGGAGCCCACTGTAACTTGTCACAGTCCCAGGAGCCCACTGTATCTTGTCACAGTCCCAGGAGCCCACTGTATCTTGTCACAGTCCCAGGAGCCCACTGTAACTTGTCACAGTCTCAGGAGCCCACTGTAACTTGTCACAGTCCCAGGAGCCCACTGTATCTTGTCACAGTCCCAGGAGCCCACTTTAACTTGTCACAGTCTCAGGAGCCCACTGTATCTTGTCACAGTCCCAGGAGCCCACTGTATCTTGTCACAGCCCCTGGAGCCCACTGTATCTTGTCACAGTCCCAGGAGCCCACTGTATCTTGCCACAGTCCCAGGAGCCCACTATATCTTGTCACAGTCCCAGAAATTCACTGTATCTTGTCACAGTCTCAGGAGCCCACTGTATCTTGTCCCAGTCCCAGGAACCCACTGTAACTTGTCACAGTCCCAGAAACTCACTGATTCTTGCCACAGTCCCAGGAGCCCACTGTATCTTGCCACAGTCACAGGAGCTCTCATGGCACATCTGTTCTTACACTTCTCGAAGCAATATATCCTATAAACTCAAGATAAATTACGGTCAACGGCTGTCAGTGTCCATTCTCTTGTTTATTCCATGAAAGTCGTTCATTACGATTCACGTTAATGTTTTGGATTATCTGTCTTTGAGGTGTATGAGAGTAGATGTACCGTGGGAGCTACTGAGGCTGTGGCAAGACCCTATAGCGGCATAGCGAAATTATATCAGAATGCGTCTTTCGAACGATTTGAACCTTTAAACGCTATTATATTTAAGACAAAGGACGACAGAATGTAGTTGTAGACTGTATAACTTTCAAATTCTAATTTTCTGACGATAAAACGGAAATTAAAATGGCTATTATGACTGGACAGAAACTTTCACCACTGATATATTTTCATGAAGGACAGGTTTCTGTGTTATAACTAGAGAATGTCTTTTCTGATGACCTACAAACTTTCAACACTGTAGTGCCTTGTTCAGTGGAAGGTTCCGAGTGGTGTCGAAAGTCAACTCAAATTTAGAGAGAATATAAAAAAAGGCTGGTTTATTAGATGTGTTACTGTTGAACTATAGCAAAGTTAGAGTGAAGCAACGCAGATCTCTGAGCCACAGAGTCTAGGTCAGTGCAGCTTGGTAACATGTATATATTATAAGCTTAGGGGACAGAGGATAAAGCCTCCACTACTAATTGATCCACACGAGGTTACAGCTTCATTTAAAAACATTAACTTAGTGTTTTATAATTCCAAACAAAACCCTTAACCACATCCGCGTTGCGACCCTTGCCTCAGGGTCTCACCACCCCCCACCCGTTAAGAGTAGAAGTTTGGGTGAGATATGCTCGTAGGTGTTTCTGAGAGAACGTAGATTAAATGTTCTGAGTGTTACCTAAAATAGTGTTATATATATATATATATATATATATATATATATATATATATATATATATATATATATATGTCGTGCCGAATATATAAAACTGGTCGATTAGCAAGAACTCATTTAAAATTAAAGATATATTTTTTCATTAATGTTAATGTAAAAATTTTTAATTTTGCACCAAAAGAATCTTAGAAAACTTACCTAACGTTATTATAACAAGAGCAATTTATTTTAGCCTAACCCAACTAAATATATTTTAAATACGTTTACATTAACTTAATGCTAAACAAACACAATCAAATATATTTTTTTTCGTTAGGTTCAGAATGATTTTGGCGAAATTATTGCATACACAAATTTTCACTTGTCCTATATGGCAAGATGAGCGTTGCTATTTAAGCCAAGATCGCAAGTTCTGCCTATTCGGCACGACACGCACACACACATACACACATATATATACATACATATATATATATATCTATATATATATATATATATATATATATATATATATATATATATATATATATATATGTATGTATACTATATATATATAGTATATATATATATATACTATATATATACTATATATATATACTATATATATATATATATACATACATATATATATATATATATATATATTAATAATCTAATAATCATGATCATAATTTGATGTTAAAATAATTGTTTTTGTCTTTACAGCCTTACGGGAATCATGTGAGTATTGATAGGCTCTCGGATGATTGTAATATTATTTATCATTCTGGGATGCTCTTGATGCCAGTGTTAAGGGATCTTGATCTATGGAGATGAAGCTACCTTCCCATCCTTCCTCTTCCACGGCTCAACCCGGATTATCTGCCATTTCTTTCTCAGGCGATGTTTGATTCTTTAGTGTTTTACACTTTACCATGACCAATAATTAGTGTTACTACTACTGCTACTACTACTACCACCAATACTGTTACTACTACTACTATTACTACTACTACTATTGCTACTACTACTACTACCACTACTGCTACTACTACCACTACTACTACTACCACTACTACTACTACTACTACTACCACTACTGCTACTACTACTACCACTACTACTACTACTACTACTACTATTACTACTACTACTTCTACTACTACTACTACTACAACTATTACTACTATTACTACTACTATTAGTACTACTGCTACTATTACTACAACTACTACTACTATACTACTACTACTACTAGTACTGCCACTACTACTACCACTAATACTATTACTACTACTACTATACTACTACTAGTAGTACTACTACTACTAACCTTACTACAACTACTACTATACTACTACTAATACTACTAGTACTACCACTATTACTTTTACTACTAGTACTACCAGTACTTCTGCTACTACCACCACTACTACTACTACTACTACTACTACTACTACTACCATTACTACTATTACTACTACTACTATTATTATTACTACTACTACTACTGCTATTACTACTACTGCTATACTACTACTACTAGTACTACTGCTACTACTACCATTACTACAACTACTACTACTACTATACTACTACTAGTACTACCACTACTACTACTACTACTATGTTATGTATGGCGCTGCATGACATTGTAATGTATATACAGTAGAGAATGGTACCATAATAATATGAATGTTATAATTGTAAAGCATAATTTTATAATTCATAATGTGCATTTGGGGATACTGTAAAGTACTCTGATGGTAATTATAAAGAAATCCTGCCAGGGATTTATTTTCCAACTATGTTTTGGTACGCGGATAAGCGTAGCTTGGGAGACACGCGTGGTCAGCATGGCATGGAGGCTGGCGTCGGAGATGCCTTGTATTTGAGCTAAGTTTTGTAGTTGTGTACTCCTTTTGTTTAGCTAACTCAAGCCATAGGTTCTTCTATGGTTTACCGGTATGCTCACCTAGGCTCTGACATGGTCAGGGTGCTGTGGGTTGAGTGAGGAAATAAGAAATGGGGTTGAAACTGGAGTAGTGAAGACCTGGCTCTGACTAGGCGAGTGGTTATAGTTGCTGGACCACCGGCCGCCTGTTTCTTGTGCCCGCTATTTGGGCGTTTAGGATAGGAGATACATGAAGGTGTTTTCTAGAAGAGCTCTTCTCCAGACTGAGGGACTGACCACCTCAAAACTTTAAGGGTGATGGACTGATTACATCGTCTTCAAGTATCTTCTGCTTCTATTAACTTTTCTGTACTTGACTGAAGAAGCCTACTGTGTAGGCGAAACGTTTCATAATAAAGATACCTAACTGTTGCATATGTGTCTTACCTAACAACTAGTAGTAGTAGTAGTATAGTAGTAGTAGTTGTAGTAATGGTAGTAGTAGTAGTAGCAGTAGTACTAGTAGTAGTAGTAGTACAGTAGTAGTAGTAGTAATAGTAGTAGTTGTAGTGGTAGTAGTAGTAGTAGTAGTAGTAGTAGTAGTAGATTCATTACTAAGGTATCGGAACGCTATTCTCAGGTTTGCCAGGCGCCCATATGCTGCAGCAGTTAAGTGGTTGATGTGTGCTTCCGGAGACATGCTCAGTGTTATGGTCACCCCAAGATCTTTCTCCATTGAGGCTGGGACCTTGGGTAGCTTTAAGAAGAGACTGGACAAATATATGAGTGGGAGGGGCTGGGTTTGATTGGTGTCATGGGGTACGGGAGCTATTTCTTGATAAGGACCTGCCTCGTATGGGCCGGTAGGCCTTCTGCAGTGTTCCTACATTCTTATGTTCTTATGTTCCTAAGTTTGCAGTCTTTGGCCACCTAGCCTATACTCCGTCTGCGGTCTTCTTTGCCCTTTCCCAATCTTCATGATTTTGCATTTGGCATGGTTGAATTCGAGAAGTCAGTTGCTGGACCACGTGTTCAGCGTGTCCAGGTCTCTTTGAAGTCCTGTCTGATCCTCATCTGATTTAATTCTCCTCATTAACTTCACATCATCATGTCATTCACATATACCAGAAATATCTCTAGTCCTAGGACTGATCCCTATGCGTGTGTATGTGTGTGTGTGTGTGTGTGTGTGTGTGTGTGTGTGTGTGTGTGTGTGTGTGTGTGTGTGGGTGTGTGTGTGTGTGTGTGTGCGTGTATGTGAGTGTGTTCCTGCTTCACTCCCCCATTATAGTTTCTTCAGTTGAACTCCCGGGTCAAGATAATGCCTGGGCCCGAGTATATAAGGTTTTTAAGAGTGATTTTCGCCAGCTGCTTTCAGTTAATTTCTGGTGGTTTGTATGAAAAAAAACTGATCATATTTTGATTTCTAAATTTTCCCGAGTAGCTTGTTATTTCAGCGTTGTGTTTAAAGCCCTCTGACAAACATTCTTCTAGGTATACCATGTGATGCATTCATTTTCTTGTATCCGACTTTTATTATTATCCGCGGTATGCAACCCTCTTCGTCACAGTAGTAGCTATTACGGGTGTTTGAGAATTCTCCAAACATTGCCCTCCACACCCTGAAGACGCCACTGACACTCCCCTCCCACTCCCCCATCTCCCACCTTAATAATCCTGCCACTCTACAGCTCATAACATTACCTCTCTCTCTGCCCTCACTAGCCCTCTCAACGCGAAATTGAATGAGGCGGTTAAGGCTGCCTGGAATATTCAAGGTGATTAAAACAAGAGGAGGTTGTGGAGGATTGAGTTAGAGATGGAGAGTTAAATGGAGGTGTTGGTGCCGCACCATCGTTAGTCAGGTGATTAGCTCCCACATTGTCGAGTGGGGAGTGGGGATGGGGGAGGGAGAAGGGGGGAGAAGAAAGGAGGAAGAATGGAGAATGAAGAGTAAGAGAATGGAAGGAGAGATATGGTGGGGGAAAGAGGAAGTAAATATTGCCCTTGAACTGGCTAGTGGCTGTGAGGTGCTGGCTGTGAGGTGCTGGCTGTGAGGTGCACTATAAACTGTTAGTTTATAGTGCACCTCACAGCTATCCCGTGGAAGGTAACTGTCAGTTTATAGTGCACCTCACAGCTATCCCGTGGAAGGTAACTGCCAGTTTATAGTGCACCTCACAGCCATCCTGTGGAAGGTAACTGTCAGTTTATAGTGCACCTCACAGTTATCCCGTGGAAGGTAACTGCCAGTTTATAGTGCACCTCACAGCTATCCCGTGGAAGGTAACTGCCAGTTTATAGTGCACCTCACAGCCATCCTGTGGAAGGTAACTGTCAGTTTATAGTGCACCTCACTGCCATCCTGTGGAAGGTAACTGCCAGTTTAAAGTGCACCTCACAGCTATCCCGTGGAAGGTAACTGCCAGTTTATAGTGCACCTCACTGCCATCCTGTGGAAGGTAACTGCCAGTTTATAGTGCACCTCACAGCTATCCCGTGGAAGGTAACTGCCAGTTTATAGTGCACCTCACTGCCATCCTGTGGAAGGTAACTGCCAGTTTATAGTGCACCTCACAGCTATCCCGTGGAAGGTAACTGTCAGTTTATAGTGCACCTCACAGCTATCCCGTGGAAGGTAACTGCCAGTATATAGTGCACCTCACTGCCATCCTGTGGAAGGTAACTGCCAGGTTATAGTGCACCTCACAGCTATCCCGTGGAAGGTAACTGTCAGTTTATAGTGCACCTCACTGCCATCCTGTGGAAGGCAACTGCCAGTTTATAGTGCACCTCACTGCCATCCTGTGGAAGGTAACTGCCAGTTTATAGTGCACCTCACAGCTATCCCGTGGAAGGTAACTGCCAGTTTATAGTGCACCTCACAGCTATCCCGTGGAAGGTAACTGCCAGTTTATAGTGCACCTCACTGCCATCCTGTGGAAGGTAACTGCCAGTTTATAGTGCACCTCACTGCCATCCTGTGGAACGTAACTGCCAGTTTATAGTGCACCTCACAGCCATCCTGTGGAAGGTAACTGTCAGTTTATAGTGCACCTCACTGCCATCCTGTGGAAGGTAACTGTCAGTTTATAGTGCACCTCACTGCCATCCTGTGGAAGGTAACTGTCAGTTTATAGTGCACCTCACTGCCATCCTGTGGAAGGTAACTGTCAGTTTATAGTGCACCTCACTGCCATCCTGTGGAAGGTAACTGTCAGTTTATAGTGCACCTCACTGCCATCCTGTGGAAGGTAACTGCCAGTTTATAGTGCACCTCACTGCCATCCTGTGGAACGTAACTGCCAGTTTATAGTGCACCTCACAGCTATCCCGTGGAAGGTAACTGCCAGTTTATAGTGCACCTCACAGCTATCCCGTGGAAGGTAACTGTCAGTTTATAGTGCACCTCACTGCCATCCTGTGGAACGTAACTGCCAGTTTATAGTGCACCTCACAGCTATCCCGTGGAAGGTAACTGTCAGTTTATAGTGCACCTCACAGCTATCCCGTGGAAGGTAGCTGCCAGTTTATAGTGCACCTCACAGCTATCCCGTGGAAGGTAACTGCCAGTTTATAGTGCACCTCACAGCTATCCCGTGGAAGGTAACTGCCAGTTTATAGTGCACCTCACAGCTATCCCGTGGAAGGTAACTGTCAGTTTATAGTGCACATCACAGCCATCCTGTGGAAGGTAACTGCCAGTTTATAGTGCACCTCACAGCTATCCCATGGAAGGTAACTGCCAGTTTATAGTGCACCTCACAGCTATCCCGTGGAAGGTAACTGTCAGTTTATAGTGCACATCACAGCCATCCTGTGGAAGGTAACTGCCAGTTTATAGTGCACCTCACAGCTATCCCGTGGAAGGTAACTGCCAGTTTATAGTGCACCTCACAGCCATCCTGTGGAAGGTAACTGTCAGTTTATAGTGCACCTCACAGCTATCCCGTGGAAGGTAACTGTCAGTTTATAGTGCACCTCACTGCCATCCTGTGGAAGGTAACTGCCAGTTTATAGTGCACCTCACTGCCATCCTGTGGAAGGTAACTGTCAGTTTATAGTGCACCTCACTGCCATCCTGTGGAAGGTAACTGTCAGTTTATAGTGCACCTCACTGCCATCCTGTGGAAGGTAACTGCCAGTTTATAGTGCACCTCACTGCCATCCTGTGGAAGGTAACTGTCAGTTTATAGTGCACCTCACTGCCATCCTGTGGAAGGTAACTGTCAGTTTATAGTGCACCTCACTGCCATCCTGTGGAAGGTAACTGCCAGTTTATAGTGCACCTCACAGCCATCCTGTGGAAGGTAACTGCCAGTTTATAGTGCACCTCACAGCTATCCCGTGGAAGGTAACTGTCAGTTTATAGTGCACCTCACAGCTATCCCGTGGAAGGTAGCTGCCAATTTATAGTGCACCCCACAGCTATCCCGTGGAAGGTAACTGCCAGTTTATAGTGCACCTCACAGCTTTCCCGTGGAAGGTAACTGCCAGTTTATAGTGCACCTCACAGCTATCCCGTGGAAGGTAACTGTCAGTTTATAGTGCACATCACAGCCATCCTGTGGAAGGTAACTGCCAGTTTATAGTGCACCTCACAGCTATCCCATGGAAGGTAACTGCCAGTTTATAGTGCACCTCACAGCTATCCCGTGGAAGGTAACTGTCAGTTTATAGTGCACCTCACAGCCATCCTGTGGAAGGTAACTGCCAGTTTATAGTGCACCTCACAGCTATCCCGTGGAAGGTAACTGCCAGTTTATAGTGCACCTCACAGCCATCCTGTGGAAGGTAACTGTCAGTTTATAGTGCACCTCACAGCTATCCCGTGGAAGGTAACTGTCAGTTTATAGTGCACCTCACTGCCATCCTGTGGAAGGTAACTGCCCGTTTATAGTGCACCTCACTGCCATCCTGTGGAAGGTAACTGTCAGTTTATAGTGCACCTCACTGCCATCCTGTGGAAGGTAACTGCCAGTTTATAGTGCACCTCACTGCCATCCTGTGGAAGGTAACTGCCAGTTTATAGTGCACCTCACAGCTATCCCGTGGAAGGAAACTGTCAGTTTATAGTGCACCTCACAGCTATCCCGTGGAAGGTAGCTGCCAGTTTATAGTGCACCTCACAGCTATCCCGTGGAAGGTAACTGCCAGTTTATAGTGCACCTCACAGCTATCCCGTGGAAGGTAACTGTCAGTTTATAGTGCACCTCACAGCTATCCCGTGGAAGGTAACTGTCAGTTTATAGTGCACCTCACAGCTATCCCGTGGAAGGTAGCTGCCAGTTTATAGTGCACCTCACAGCTATCCCGTGGAAGGTAACTGCCAGTTTATAGTGCACCTCACAGCTATCCCGTGGAAGGTAACTGCCAGTTTATAGTGCACCTCACAGCTATCCCGTGGAAGGTAACTGCCAGTTTATAGTGCACCTCACAGCCATCCTGTGGAAGGTAACTGCCAGTTTATAGTGCACCTCACTGCCATCATGTGGAAGGTAACTGCCAGTTTATAGTGCACCTCACTGCCATCCTGTGGAAGGTAACTGTCAGTTTATAGTGCACCTCACTGCCATCCTGTGGAAGGTAACTGCCAGTTTATAGTGCACCTCACAGCCATCCTGTGGAAGGTAACTGCCAGTTTATAGTGCACCTCACTGCCATCCTGTGGAAGGTAACTGTTAATTTATAGTGCACCTCACAGCCATCCTGTGGAAGGTAACTGTTAATTTATAGTGCACCTCACTGCCATCCTGTGGAAGGTAACTGTTAATTTATAGTGCACCTCACTGCCATCCTGTGGAAGGTAACTGTTAATTTATAGTGCACCTCACTGCCATCCTGTGGAAGGTAACTGTTAATTTATAGTGCACCTCACTGCCATCCTGTGGAAGGTAACTGTCAGTTTATAGTGCACCTCACTGCCATCCTGTGGAAGGTAACTGCCAGTTTATAGTGCACCTCACTGCCATCCTGTGGAACGTAACTGCCAGTTTATAGTGCACCTCACAGCTATCCCGTGGAAGGTAACTGCCAGTTTATAGTGCACCTCACAGCTATCCCGTGGAAGGTAACTGTCAGTTTATAGTGCACCTCACTGCCATCCTGTGGAACGTAACTGCCAGTTTATAGTGCACCTCACAGCTATCCCGTGGAAGGTAACTGTCAGTTTATAGTGCACCTCACAGCTATCCCGTGGAAGGTAGCTGCCAGTTTATAGTGCACCTCACAGCTATCCCGTGGAAGGTAACTGCCAGTTTATAGTGCACCTCACAGCTATCCCGTGGAAGGTAACTGCCAGTTTATAGTGCACCTCACAGCTATCCCGTGGAAGGTAACTGTCAGTTTATAGTGCACATCACAGCCATCCTGTGGAAGGTAACTGCCAGTTTATAGTGCACCTCACAGCTATCCCATGGAAGGTAACTGCCAGTTTATAGTGCACCTCACAGCTATCCCGTGGAAGGTAACTGTCAGTTTATAGTGCACATCACAGCCATCCTGTGGAAGGTAACTGCCAGTTTATAGTGCACCTCACAGCTATCCCGTGGAAGGTAACTGCCAGTTTATAGTGCACCTCACAGCCATCCTGTGGAAGGTAACTGTCAGTTTATAGTGCACCTCACAGCTATCCCGTGGAAGGTAACTGTCAGTTTATAGTGCACCTCACTGCCATCCTGTGGAAGGTAACTGCCAGTTTATAGTGCACCTCACTGCCATCCTGTGGAAGGTAACTGTCAGTTTATAGTGCACCTCACTGCCATCCTGTGGAAGGTAACTGTCAGTTTATAGTGCACCTCACTGCCATCCTGTGGAAGGTAACTGCCAGTTTATAGTGCACCTCACTGCCATCCTGTGGAAGGTAACTGTCAGTTTATAGTGCACCTCACTGCCATCCTGTGGAAGGTAACTGTCAGTTTATAGTGCACCTCACTGCCATCCTGTGGAAGGTAACTGCCAGTTTATAGTGCACCTCACAGCCATCCTGTGGAAGGTAACTGCCAGTTTATAGTGCACCTCACAGCTATCCCGTGGAAGGTAACTGTCAGTTTATAGTGCACCTCACAGCTATCCCGTGGAAGGTAGCTGCCAATTTATAGTGCACCCCACAGCTATCCCGTGGAAGGTAACTGCCAGTTTATAGTGCACCTCACAGCTTTCCCGTGGAAGGTAACTGCCAGTTTATAGTGCACCTCACAGCTATCCCGTGGAAGGTAACTGTCAGTTTATAGTGCACATCACAGCCATCCTGTGGAAGGTAACTGCCAGTTTATAGTGCACCTCACAGCTATCCCATGGAAGGTAACTGCCAGTTTATAGTGCACCTCACAGCTATCCCGTGGAAGGTAACTGTCAGTTTATAGTGCACCTCACAGCCATCCTGTGGAAGGTAACTGCCAGTTTATAGTGCACCTCACAGCTATCCCGTGGAAGGTAACTGCCAGTTTATAGTGCACCTCACAGCCATCCTGTGGAAGGTAACTGTCAGTTTATAGTGCACCTCACAGCTATCCCGTGGAAGGTAACTGTCAGTTTATAGTGCACCTCACTGCCATCCTGTGGAAGGTAACTGCCCGTTTATAGTGCACCTCACTGCCATCCTGTGGAAGGTAACTGTCAGTTTATAGTGCACCTCACTGCCATCCTGTGGAAGGTAACTGCCAGTTTATAGTGCACCTCACTGCCATCCTGTGGAAGGTAACTGCCAGTTTATAGTGCACCTCACAGCTATCCCGTGGAAGGAAACTGTCAGTTTATAGTGCACCTCACAGCTATCCCGTGGAAGGTAGCTGCCAGTTTATAGTGCACCTCACAGCTATCCCGTGGAAGGTAACTGCCAGTTTATAGTGCACCTCACAGCTATCCCGTGGAAGGTAACTGTCAGTTTATAGTGCACCTCACAGCTATCCCGTGGAAGGTAACTGTCAGTTTATAGTGCACCTCACAGCTATCCCGTGGAAGGTAGCTGCCAGTTTATAGTGCACCTCACAGCTATCCCGTGGAAGGTAACTGCCAGTTTATAGTGCACCTCACAGCTATCCCGTGGAAGGTAACTGCCAGTTTATAGTGCACCTCACAGCTATCCCGTGGAAGGTAACTGCCAGTTTATAGTGCACCTCACAGCCATCCTGTGGAAGGTAACTGCCAGTTTATAGTGCACCTCACTGCCATCATGTGGAAGGTAACTGCCAGTTTATAGTGCACCTCACTGCCATCCTGTGGAAGGTAACTGTCAGTTTATAGTGCACCTCACTGCCATCCTGTGGAAGGTAACTGCCAGTTTATAGTGCACCTCACAGCCATCCTGTGGAAGGTAACTGCCAGTTTATAGTGCACCTCACTGCCATCCTGTGGAAGGTAACTGTTAATTTATAGTGCACCTCACAGCCATCCTGTGGAAGGTAACTGTTAATTTATAGTGCACCTCACTGCCATCCTGTGGAAGGTAACTGTTAATTTATAGTGCACCTCACTGCCATCCTGTGGAAGGTAACTGTTAATTTATAGTGCACCTCACTGCCATCCTGTGGAAGGTAACTGTTAATTTATAGTGCACCTCACTGCCATCCTGTGGAAGGTAACTGTTAATTTATAGTGCACCTCACTGCCATCCTGTGGAAGGTAACTGTTAATTTATAGTGCACCTCACAGCCATCCTGTGGAAGGTAACTGTCAGTTTATACTGCACCTCACAGCCATCCTGTCGAAGGTAACTGTCAGTTTATACTGCACCTCACAGCCATCCTGTGGAAGGTAACTGTTAGTTTATACTGCACCTCACAGCCATCTTGTGGAAGGTAACTGTCAGTTTATACTGCACCTCACAGCCATCCTGTGGAAGGTAACTGTCAGTTTATACTGCACCTCACAGCCATCCTGTGGAAGGTAACTGCCAGTTTATACTGCACCTCACAGCCATCCTGTGGAAAGTAACTGTCAGTTTATACTGCACCTTACAGCCATCCTGTGGAAGGTAACTGTCAGTTTATACTGCACCTCACAGCCATCCTGTGGAAGGTAACTGTCAGTTTATACTGCACCTCACTGCCATCCTGTGGAAGGTAACTGTCAGTTTATACTGCACCTCACTGCCATCCTGTGGAAGGTAACTGCCAGTTTATACTGCACCTCACTGCCATCCTGTGGAAGGTAACTGCCAGTTTATAGTGCACCTCACTGCCATCCTGTGGAAGGTAACTGCCAGTTTATAGTGCACCTCACTGCCATCCTGTGGAAGGTAACTGCCAGTTTATAGTGCACCTCACTGCCATCCTGTGGAAGGTAACTGTCAGTTTATACTGCACCTCACAGCCATCCTGTGGAAGGTAACTGCCAGTTTATACTGCACCTCACAGCCATCCTGTGGAAAGTAACTGTCAGTTTATACTGCACCTCACAGCCATCCTGTGGAAGGTAACTGTCAGTTTATACTGCACCTCACAGCCATCCTGTGGAAGGTAACTGTCAGTTTATACTGCACCTCACTGCCATCCTGTGGAAGGTAACTGTCAGTTTATACTGCACCTCACTGCCATCCTGTGGAAGGTAACTGCCAGTTTATACTGCACCTCACTGCCATCCTGTGGAAGGTAACTGCCAGTTTATAGTGCACCTCACTGCCATCCTGTGGAAGGTAACTGCCAGTTTATACTGCACCTCACTGCCATCCTGTGGAAGGTAACTGCCAGTTTATACTGCACCTCACTGCCATCCTGTGGAAGGTAACTGCCAGTTTATACTGCACCTCACTGCCATCCTGTGGAAGGTAACTGCCAGTTTATACTGCACCTCACTGCCATCCTGTGGATGCACAAAAATGTCATTATTTTTTGTTAAAAGCAAAGTCTGGATACTTGTTCAAAATTTCTAGTACAATTTTTTCAATAATATGTTACCTTGATATATCAAATAGTATCTCGTGCTGCCTATTTCTATATTCCTGAACAAGCGAACACGTAGCACATAGTGTTCAAGTGAGTGAACATAAAGTTATATATATTTAGTCTGAACATCGTCTGAGTATATGCCAAAGTGTCAGAAGTACTTGTAACTAAGCTTAAGCCTGGCTGTTACATCAGTCTGTGTCAAAAGTACTTGTAACTAAGCTTAAGTCTGGCTGCTACATCAGTCTGTGTCAGAAGTACTTGTAACTAAGCTTAAGTCTGGCTGCTACATCAGTCTGTGTCAGAAGTACTTGTAACTAAGCTTAAGCCTGGCTGCTACATCAGTCTGTGTCAGAAGTACTTGTAACTAAGCTTAAGCCTGGCTGCTACGTCAGTCTGTGTCAGAAGTACTTGTAACTAAGCTTAAGCCTGGCTGCTACATCAGTCTGTGTCAGAAGTACTTATAACTAAGCTTAAGCCTGGCTGTTACATCAGTCTGTGTCAGAAGTACTTGTAACTAAGCTTAAGCCTGGCTGCTACATCAGTCTGTGTCAGAAGTACTTGTAACTAAGCTTAAGCCTGGCTGCTACATCAGTCTGTGTCAGAAGTACTTGTAACTAAGCTTAAGCCTGGCTGCTACATCAGTTGGTGTCAGAAGTACTTGTAACTAAGCTTAAGCCTGGCTGCTACATCAGTCTGTGTCAGAAGTACTTGTAACTAAGCTTAAGCCTTGATGCTACATCAGTCTGTGTCAGAAGTACTTGTAACTAAGCTTAAGCGTGGCTGCTACATCAGTCTGTGTCAGAAGTACTTGTGACTAAGCTTAAGCCTGGCTGCTACATCAGTCTGTGTCAGAAGTACTTGTTACTAAGCTTAAGCCTGGCTGCTACTTCAGTCTGTGTCAGAAGTACTTATAACTAAGCTTAAGCCTGGCTGCTACATCAGTCTGTGTCAGAAGTACTTGTAACTAAGCTTAAGCCTGGCTGCTACATCAGTCTGTGTCAGAAGTACTTGTAACTAAGCTTAAGCCTGGCTGCTGCATCAGTCTGTGTCAGAAGTACTTGTAACTAAGCTTAAGCGTGGCTGCTACATCAGTCTGTGTCAGAAGTACTTGTAACTAAGCTTAAGCCGGGCTGCTACATCAGTCTGTGTCAGAAGTACTTGTAACTAAGCTTAAGCCTGGCTGCTACATCAGTCTGTGTCAGAAGTACTTGTAACTAAGCTTAAGCCTGGCTGCTACATCAGTCTGTGTCAGAAGTACTTATAACTATGCTTAAGCCTGGCTGCTACATCAGTCTGTGTCAGAAGTACTTATAACTAAGCTTAAGCCTGGTTGCTACATCAGTCTGTGTCAGAAGTACTTATAACTAAGCTTAAGCCTGGCTGCTACATCAGTCTGTGTCATAAGTACTTATAACTAAGCATAAGCCTGGCTGCTACATCAGTCTGTGTCAGAAGTACTTATAACTAAGCATAAGCCTGGCTGCTACATCAGTCTGTGTCAGAAGTACTTATAACTAAGCTTAAGCCTGGCTGCTACATCAGTCTGTGTCAGAAGTACTTGTAACTAAGCTTAAGCCTGGCTGCTACATCAGTCTGTGTCAGAAGTACATGTAACTAAGCTTAAGCCTGGCTGCTACATCAGTCTGTGTCAGAAGTACTTGTAACTAAGCTTAAGCCTGGCTGCTACGTCAGTCTGTGTCAGAAGTACTTGTAACTAAGCTTAAGCCTGGCTGCTACATCAGTCTGTGTCAGAAGTACTTGTAACTAAGCTTAAGCCTGGTTGCTACGTCAGTCTGTGTCAGAAGTACTTGTAACTAAGCTTAAGCCTGGCTGTTACATCAGTCTGTGTCAGAAGTACTTGTAACTAAGCTTAAGCCTGGCTGCTACGTCAGTCTGTGTCAGAAGTACTTGTAACTAAGCTTAAGCCTGGCTGCTACATCAGTCTGTGTCAGAAGTACTTATAACTAAGCTTAAGCCTGGCTGCTACATCAGTCTGTGTCAGAAGTACTTGTAACTAAGCTTAAGCCTGGCTGCTACATCAGTCTGTGTCAGAAGTACTTATAACTAAGCTTAAGCCTGGCTGCTACATCAGTCTGTGTCAGAAGTACTTATAACTAAGCTTAAGCCTGGCTGCTACGTCAGTCTGTTTCAGAAGTACTTGTAACTAAGCTTAAGCCTGGCTGCTACATCAGTCTGTGTCAGAAGTACTTGTAACTAAGCTTAAGCCTGGCTGCTACATCAGTCTGTGTCAGAAGTACTTGTAACTAAGCTTAAGCCTGGCTGCTACATCAGTCTGTGTCAGAAGTACTTATAACTAAGCTTAAGCCTGGCTGTTACATCAGTCTGTGTCAGAAGTACTTGTAACTAAGCTTAAGCCTGGCTGCTACGTCAGTCTGTGTCAGAAGTACTTATAACTAAGCTTAAGCCTGGCTGCTACATCAGTCTGTGTCAGAAGTACTTGTAACTAAGCTTAAGCCTGGCTGCTACATCAGTCTGTGTCAGAAGTACTTATAACTAAGCTTAAGCCTGGCTGCTACATCAGTCTGTGTCAGAAGTACTTGTAACTAAGCTTAAGCCTGGCTGCTACATCAGTCTGTGTCAGAAGTACTTGTAACTAAGCTTAAGCCTGGCTGCTACATCAGTCTGTGTCAGAAGTACTTGTAACTAAGCTTAAGCCTGGCTGCTACTTCAGTCTGTGTCAGAAGTACTTGTAACTAAGCTTAAGCCTGGCTGCTACGTCAGTCTGTGTCAGAAGTACTTGTAACTAAGCTTAAGCCTGGCTGTTACATCAGTCTGTGTCAGAAGTACTTGTAACTAAGCTTAAGCCTGGCTGCTACGTCAGTCTGTGTCAGAAGTACTTGTAACTAAGCTTAAGCCTGGCTGCTACGTCAGTCTGTGTCAGAAGTACTTATAACTAAGCTTAAGCCTGGCTGTTACATCAGTCTGTGTCAGAAGTACTTGTTACTAAGCTTAAGCCTGGCTGTGACATCAGTCTGTGTCAGAAGTACTTATAACTAAGCTTAAGCCTGGCTGTTACATCAGTCTGTGTCAGAAGTACTTGTAACTAAGCTTAAGCCTGGCTGCTACGTCAGTCTGTGTCAGAAGTACTTATATCTAAGCTTAAGCCTGGCTCTTACATCAGTCTGTGTCAGAAGTACTTGTAACTAAGCCTGGCTGCTACGTCAGTCTGTGTCAGAAGTACTTATAACTTAGCTTAAGCCTGGCTGCTACATCAGTCTGTGTCAGAAGTACTTGTAACTAAGCTTAAGCCTGGCTGCTACATCAGTCTGTGTCAGAAGTACTTGTAACTATGCTTAAGCCTGGCTGCTACATCAGTCTGTGTCAGAAGTACTTGTAACTAAGCTTAAGCCTGGCTGCTACGTCAGTCTGTGTCAGAAGTACTTGTAACTAAGCTTAAGCCTGGCTGCTACATCAGTCTGTGTCAGAAGTACTTGTAACTAAGCTTAAGCCTTGCTGCTACATCAGTATGTGTCAGAATTACTTGTAACTAAGCTTAAGCCTGGCTGCTACATCAGTCCGTGTCAGAAGTACTTGTAACTAAGCTTAAGCCTGGCTGCTACATCAGTCTGTGTCAGAAGTGCTTGTAACTAAGCTTAAGCCTGGCTGTTACATCAGTCTGTGTCAGAAGTACTTTTAACTAAGCTTAAGCCTGGCTGCTACGTCAGTCTGTTTCAGAAGTACTTGTAACTAAGCTTAAGCCTGGCTGCTACATCAGTCTGTGTCAGAAGTACTTGTAACTAAGCTTTAGTCTGGCTGCTACATCAGTCTGTGTCAGAAGTACTTGTAACTAAGCTTAAGCCTGGCTGCTACATCAGTCTGTGTCAGAAGTACTTGTAACTAAGCTTAAGCCTGGCTGCTACGTCAGTCTGTGTCAGAAGTACTTGTAACTAAGCTTAAGCCTGGCTGCTACGTCAGTCTGTGTCAGAAGTACTTGTAACTAAGCTTAAGCCTGGCTGCTACATCAGTCTGTGTCAGAAGTACTTGTAACTAAGCTTAAGCCTGGCTGCTACATCAGTCTGTGTCAGAAGTACTTGTAACTAAGCTTAAGCCTGGCTGCTACATCAGTCTGTTTGTTTACATAACAAGAACGTACACTAACGGAACAACTTTTCATAGTTTATTATAGATTGATTCCGGCTTTTGTATCACTGACATTCAAGTTCAGTATTTCACTCTCTCCTAAAACTATTTCTAATACTTGGCACACAAACTAAGCTCATATTTGTCTTCTTTCTGAGGACTTTCTTTAATTTATCAGTCTTATCAGAGGCAAGAATAAGTCAGACGAAATCCATAAAAGTCGCACAATCGATACTAATTGTCTGGTCTGTGAGTAGCTGTGAATGGCTGTGAGTGGCTGTGTGTGGCTGTGTGGCTATAAGTGGCTGTGAGTGGCAATGTGTTGCTGTGAGTGGCTGTGTGTGGCTGTGAATGGCTGTGTGTGGCTGTGTGGCTATGAGTGGCTGTGAGTGGCAATGTGTTGCTATGAGTGGCTGTGTGTGGCTGTGTGGGGCTGTGAGTGGCTGTGAGTGGCTGAGAGTGGTTGTGTGGCTGTGAGCGACTGTGAGTAGCTGTGAGTGACTGTGAGTGGCTGTGAGTGACTGTGAGTGGCTGTGAGTGGCTGTGAGTGACTGTGAGTAGCCTTGAGAAGTGTATTCATAACGGGGTAAGATAACCATTGTTTACCCTCTAAAAGTTCTTCCTTTCAAAAATAAAAATCTCTTTATTTAGCGCACTATTTAAGTGGACAGAACATTGTTCGTTTCTGTTGTGTCAGTGAACCTGTGTTAGACATACAACAATCTCAGTAACGTTTATCAGTATATTAAAGCAAATAGAAGCTAGAACATCACTTTTGTCCCGTAGCTGGATCGCTAGCGCACTCAGGTCACACTCTGAGGTCCGGAGTTCGAATCTCCTCCGGTACGGCTGGAAATCATTAGTTACGTGTTTCCATAAGACACCTGCTGTCCCTGTTCACCATCAGTGTGAAATGGGTACCTGGGTGTTAGTCGACTGGTGTGGGTCGCATCCTGGAACAAAACTGACCTAATTTACTCGAAATGTTCAGCATAACAATCGGCTTTCTATATAGTAGTACGTCAATGATGTCAGCTAACACTGTGTACCTTGTTCATGTACTTGTAGCAAATAAAGATATTATTATTATATTATTGGTGTACATTATATATTAGTTTAGTCTACCATCTTAACCCTTGGCGGAGAACACAGAACACTGCGTGACACATAACTTGATAACCTGTTATCTGAGTAAGATGCCGCTAATATTCATATTGGTTTTCCCAAGTAGCAAGACAGTACTATCTGCGATATCAGATACGTATTGTAAAGGAAGACACGAGGAAAACTTTTAGAAAATCGAGCACTTCGAAGTTTGGTAAGACAATTCTGAGTACTTTTTCCTCTTATAAAATCACAGAGAACAACACACGAATATAATTACAAAGTTTTCCAGAGGACAAAGGAAAATAAAACGATGTTTAACGGTGACAAATTTCAACTGCTTAGAAATAGAAAACCACGAAGAACTCAGAATGATCACAGGTATGTTCCAGGTATATTTCTGGTATACTCCAGGTATACTTCAGATGTACTCCAGGTGTACTCCAGGTGTACTCCAGGTGTACTCCAGGTGTACTCCAGGTGTACTCCAGGTGTACTCCAGGTATACTCCAGGGTACTTCAAATGCAGGCAGACATTTTACGATGGAAGGAGCAGATAAAACACAATAGTATAGAACAAACGCATCATATGCCATGACAATGACAGGCTGGATAATGAGAACTCTGTAAACAAGAGAAGTTCTACCATTAGAACTGGACAAGATTCTAATGCTCTGTTTATTAATGTGAGAGATTTTAACCATCCAATTGATTTTCAAAAGGCTGAGACAATTGTATCAAGTGAGTCCATGGTCGACAGTAATATAATTGAATCTTGTTTCATAAAAAGCAGTTTTGACAATAATATGAATATTTCCTTTGGTTTATATAAATTAGATCCATTTATAGTTAATAGAATTTGGGAAGAATTTAATAATACACTGGACAAATAATAATTTTTTAAAATTCTTATTTCTTGGGTAGAATAGTTTGTTGGTGGGTTGTGTGAAGGACCTGTCTAGTTCGGCCGGCGGGCCTGCTGTCTCGCGTCAGGTGTTTCGTTGTTGTGGGATCTGATAGTGAAGTGTGGGCTACCCCTTTATATACCCTCCTTTGATGCTTTACTTTCATTGTTCCTTGATAATGTGAGTAGTCACGAAAGCGATTGGAACTTCTCTATTCTTTCACAGTGGTTGTTTTGCATATTTTGAAATCACCTGTTTACTGTGATCTTATTGCATATATTATATATGTATATATATATATATATATATATATATATATATATATATATATATATATATATATATATATATATATATATATATATACAAATCTTGATACAGTATAATAACTTCTGATCAAAGTTCCACAAAAAATGCTGATGGTTGTGTCTCTAAGATTCCCTGTAAAAAATGTAATAAAGTATATTAAAGATAACCTGGGAAAACCTTGAAGTAAGATTACACCAACATAAATATAACATTAGAACTGGACAAGAGTCTAATGTTCTGTTTACTCATGTGAGAGATTTTAACCATCCAATTGATTTTCAAATTGTCGTAAAGGTTGTATCAAGCAGGTCTAGGATTGAAATATAATTGAATTATGCTTAATAAAATCCAGTTTTGATTTTGATATGAATATCGGTTTAGGATTATACAAATTAAATTCATTTATAATTAGTAAAATTTTGGAAGAATTTAAGCTGTTTGACAAGCCCATGAGCAAGCCACTTGCATCATGATGGGACGGGTGTAACTTGGGACAAGACTGTGACGTGATATCTGAGTCTTATGTAGCCTTTTCATGTTCTATTATTTGTACAGGTCTTGATAGTGTGAGAAATCACAAAAGTGCTGGGAATTTCACACTTTTTTCTCACTGGGTGTTTTGCATATTGTGATATCACCTGTTTACTGTGATCTCATCATATATATATATATATATATATATATATATATATATATATATATATATATATATATATATATATATATATATATATATATTTATATATATGTTATACTTATATTATATTTAGTCTGTAAATGTAAATTGACTGGGCTGTCAGCACTTGTGATACTATACACAAGAATACTTTTAAACTCTACTGTTTCGTTCGTTATTGTACTGAAATTCTGTACTAGAAAGCACAAAAGTTAGTAATGTGTGTGAATGTAGTGTTGTCAACTAGTCTTAAAGAACAAAGAGGCACAATACAGGGACTGGAACAATACAGAAATAACCTTCACACTGACTTTGTAAATGATCCAAGTTGGACCGAAACGTCGTCGTAAGTTCCTCTCTCCTATGTGCGGGTTATTTGTGTATAGACTAGACTTAGAATGTGATAACGTAACAGATACCTATATATCCTGACCCATTAAAAGACAGCTTGAAGAGAAACGATTAGTTCGCCATACAGTAGACGACATAAAGCAGCCGTGAGCAACACAGCGTCAGGCAAGACACGGGGAGACAAAACGAATCTGAAGGAACAGTCTGAAACTCCTTCAAACAAAACAAAAACAAAAAACTCCCAAATTACTGAAACTGAGTTCAGCAACTTCCCAGTCCCGACTACGACAGTCAGTAGATGGACAGTCAGAACCAGGAAGGTCATGAGTAAAACTCGGGACCTGAAGTTTAGAGTGTCCTATGACACACAATCCCACAAAACGTCAGAAATCACTGGCTCTAAACTAGGCTTTCTGAACAAAGTTAAACAGAGTTACGAGACATGTTCTAACTCACAACAGATACATAATCTATTAGAGAACAGTGTAGGAAAGCACTGGTTTGGTAATAGAGTTGTGGATGAGTGGAACAAACTCTCGAGTGTGTAGTTTTAAAAATAGGTTAGATAAATACATGAGTGGGTGCGAGTGGGTGTGAGCTGGGCCTGACTAGCTGGTGCTGCTGGGTCAGATGCCGCGCTCCTTCCTTAAGTGGAGGTGACGTGACTGGGTGGGCCATAGGTCTAAGCCAGGGGTTGACATGGACCTGCTCCGCATGGGCCAGTAGGACTGCTGCAGTGTTCCTTCGTTTTTATGTTCTTAAATGACACGAACACAGGAGGACAGCCTTCTCTTAGACAGTAGAGAGATGAAGAGAGGTGTAGCCTGTAACTGTAACATGACAGTAACTGTAACATGACAGTAACCGTAAGATGACAGTAACTGTAACATGACAGTAACTGTAACATGTCAGTAACTGTAACATGACAGTAACTGTAACATGACAGTAACCGTAACATGACAGTAACTGTAACATGACAGTAACTGTAACATGTCAGTAACTGTAACATGACAGTAACTGTAACATGACAGTAACTGTAACATGTCAGTAACTGTAACATGACAGTAACCGTAACATGACAGTAACTGTAACATGACAGTAATTGTAACATGACAGTAACCGTAACATGACAGTAAAAGTAACATGACAGTAACCGTAACATGAGAGTAACTGTAACATGACAGTAACTGTAACATGTCAGTAACTGTAATATGACAGTAACCGTAACATGACAGTAACTGTAACATGACAATAACTGTAACGTGACAGTAACTGTCACAGGACAGTAACTGTAACATGACAGTAACCGTAACATGACAGTAACTGTAACATGACAGTAACCGTAACATGACAGTAACAGTAACATGACAGTAACCGTAACATGACAGTAACTGTAACATGACAGTAACCGTAACATGAGAGTAACTGTAACATGACAGTAACCGTAACATGACAGTAACTGTAACATGACAGTAACTGTAACATGACAGTAACAGTAACATGACAGTAACCGTAACATGACAGTAACTGTAACATGACAGTAACCGTAACATGACAGTAACTGTAACATGACAGTAACCGTAACATGACAGTAACAGTAACATGACAGTAACCGTAACATGAATGTAACCGTAAAATGACAGTAACTGTAACATGACAGTAACTGTAACATGACAGTAACTGTAACATGACAGTAACAGTAACCGTAACATGAGAGTAACTGTAACATGACAGTAACTGTAACATAACAGTAACTGTAACATGACAGTAACTGTAACATGGTAGTAACTGTGACATGACATTACTAGTGTCAGTAACTGTAACATGACATTACTAGTGTCAGTAACTGTAACATGACATTACAAGTGTTAGTAACTGTAACACAACACCTGCTTGACCCTGACAACTGCCCATCGGAATACCTGCTTGACTCTGACCCTAGTAACTGCCCATCAGAACACCTGCTTGATCCTGACCATGGTAACTGCCCATCAGAACACCTGCTTGATCCTGACCATGGTAACTGCCCATCAGAACACCTGCTTGACCCTGACCATGGTAACTGCCCATCAGAACACCTGCTTGACCCTGACCATGGTAACTGCCCATCAGAACACCTGCTTGACCCTGACCTTAGTAACTGCTCATCAGAACACCTGCTTGACCCTGACCCTGGTAACTGCCCATCAGAACGCCTACTAGACTATGACCCTGGTAACTGCCCATCAGAACACCTGTTTGACCCTGACCCTGGTAACTGCCCATCAAAACGCCTGCTTGACCCTGACCCTGGTAACTGCCCATCAGAACGCCTGCTTGGCCCTGACCCTGGTAACTGCCTATCAGAACACCTGCTTGACCCTGACCCTGGTAACTGCCCATCAGAACACCTGCTTGACCCTGACCCTAGTAACTGCCCATCAGAACACCTGCTTAACCCTGACCGTGGCAACTGCCCATCACAACGCCTGCTTGACCCTAAACTTTGTAACTGCCCATCAGAACACCTGCTTGACCCTGACTCTGGTAACTGCCTATCAGAACACCTGCTTGACCCTGGCCCTGGTAACTGCCCATCAGAACACATGCTTGACCCTGACCCTGGTAACTGCCCATCAGAACGCCTGCATGACCTTGATCCTGGTAACTGCCCATCAGAACGGCTGCTTGATCCTGACCCTGGTAACTGCCCATCAGAACACCTGATTAACCCTGACCCTAGTAACTGCTCATCAGAACGCCTGCTTGACCCTGACCCTGGTAACTGCCCATCAGAACACCTGCTTAACCCTGGCCCTAGTAACTGCTCATCAGAATGCCTGCTTGACCCTGACCCTGGTAACTGCCCATCAGAACACCTGCTTTACCTTGACCCTGGTAAATGCCCATCAGAACGGCTGCTTGACCCTGACTCTGGTAACTGCCCATCAGAACACCTGCTTAACCCTGACCGTGGCAACTGCCCATCACAACGCCTGCTTGACCCTGAACCTGGTAGCTGCCCATCAGAACACCTGCTTGACCCTGACTCTGATAACTGCCTATCAGAACACCTGCTTGACCCTGACCCTGGTAACTGCCCATCAGAACGCCTGCATGACCTTGACCCTGGTAACTGCCCATCAGAACGGCTGCTTGACCCTGACCCTGGTAACTGCCCATCAGAACACCTGCTTAACCCTGACCATGGTAACTGCTCATCAGAACGTCTGCTTGACCCTGACCCTGGTAACTGCCTATCAGAACACATGCTTAACCCTGACCCTAGTAATTGCTCATCATAATGCCTGCTTGACCCTGACCCTGGTAACTGCCCATCAGAACACCTGCTTGACCCTGACCCTGATAAATGCCCATCAGAACGCCTGGATGACCTTGACCCTAGTAACTGCCCATCAGAATGCCTGCATGACCCTGATCCTGGTAACTGCCCATCAGAACGCCTGCATGACCCTGACCCTGTTAACTACCCATCAGAACGCCTGCATGACCCTGACCCTGGTAACTGCCCATCAGAACGCCTGCATGACCCTGACCCTGGTAACTACCCATCAGAACACCTGCATGACCCTGACCCTGGTAACTACCCATCAGAACACCTGCATGACCCTGACCCTGGTAACTGCCCATCAGAACGCCTGCATGACCCTGACCCTGGTAGCTGCCCATCAGAACACCTGCATGACCCTGACCCTGGTAACTGCCCATCAGAACGCCTCCATGACTCTTCCACGGAGTCGAGAATCTGAAGCCGATCGGATAAGTTATTCTTAGGTTATAAATTAAATCTCTGAAATAATAAGCAACCAACATTCTCTCTGTCTCTCCCCGTTTCTATGTCTCTGTCTCTCTCTTTCTCTCTCTCTCTCTCTCTCTCTCTCTCTCTCTCTCTCTCTCTCTTTCTCTCTCTCTCTCTCTCTCTCTCTCTCTCTCTCTCTCTCTCTCTCTCTCTCTCTCTCTCTCTCTCTCTCTCTCTCTCTCTCTCTCTCTCTCTCTCTCTCTCTCTCTCTCTCTCTCTCTCTCTCTCTCTCTCTCTCTCTCTCTCTCTCTCTCTCTCTCTCTCTCTCTCTCTCTCTCTCTCTCTCTCTCTCTCTCTCTCTCTCTCTCTCTCTCTCTCTCTCTCTCTCTTTCTCTCTCTCTCTCTCTCTCTCTCTCTCTCTCTCTCTCTCTCTCTCTCTCTCTCTCTCTCTCTCTCTCTCTCTCTCTCTCTCTCTCTCTCTCTCTCTCTCTCTCTCTCTCTCTCTCTCTCTCTCTCTCTCTCTCTCTCTCTCTCTCTCTCTCTCTCTCTCTCTCTCTCTCTCTCTCTCTCTCTCTCTCTCTCTCTCTCTCTCTCTCTCTCTCTCTCTCTCTCTCTCTCTCTCTTTTCTCTCTCTCTCTCTCTCTCTCTCTCTCTCTCTCTCTCTCTCTCTCTCTCTCTCTCTCTCTCTCTCTCTCTCTCTCTCTCTCTAATATGATACTGTTGCTTCCTGACTTCCTGAATCAAATTTAGAACTGAGAAGGTTTTGGTTAAAATTATATGGGTGAAGGGGAGTACCAGTGACACTCCTCCCCTGAATGGGAGTGCCAGTGCCACCCCCTCCCCTCAAGGGGTAAAAGGAAGTGCCAGTGCCACCCCAAGTGCCATTCCATTCCTCCAGGGATAAAGAGTGCCAGCGCAACACGGCAGCCCCTTCCCTTCCCTAGGTGGAAACACCACCAACACCAAAACTAACACCACCACCAACACCATCACCACCACCACCACCACCAGCACCACCACTATCACCACTACCTCCGTCGCCACCACCACCACCATTGCCACCACCATCTCCATCACCAGCACCACCACTACCACCACCACCACCACCACCACCACCACCACCACCACCACCACCACCACCACCACCACCACCATCACCACCAACACAACCACCACCATCACCACCACCACCACCACCATTTCCACTACCACCACGGCCACCACCATCACCACCACCACCACAACCACCACCACCACCACCACCACCATCACCACCACCACCACCACAACCATTCGGAAAATTTCACGAGAAGTCTTCTCTGTTATGTACTCTGTTGTGTGTGTGCACATCAGAGTGCACAACAGAGTGCATAACAGTGCACAACAGATTGCACAACAGTGCACATCAAAGGGCACAACAGAGTGCATAACAGTGCACAACAGATTGCACAACAGTGCACATCAAAGGGCACAACAGAGTGCATAACAGTGCACAACAGAGTGCACAACAAAGGGCACAATAAAGTGTACAACAGAGTGCACAAACTCCTCCATTACACCTTCGTCCTAGCAATTGCAGTTTAATTTTGTAACTCAGTTAAAAACGTTGTTGTGGGAAGGCAAGACTTGTGTTTATTATAGAGAGATTAAGTGAGGTAATTAAAGCGCCACCAGCCAGTCGATGAATATAAATGGAAAAGATTTTCATAGGCTATTGAAAAGTGATCAAGTCTCGTATTGGTTGTGGGAGAGAAACATGAGGAGTGAGGATGGAGAGATTGTGAGGGATTGTGAGGGACTGAGGAGGAAATTGAAAGACTGTGAGGGACTGAGGAGGAAATTGAAAGATTGTGAGGAGAAAATTGAGGAATAGTAAATGGGTAAGTGAGAGTTTGCTTCATTGATACGAGGAGTTGAGATATTGCAAGGAGGTCTAGGGAAAAAATTCAGAATTGTTAGGGGGGAGAGGGAAGGATTCCGAGGAACAATCTGGGTCTCTGGGGAAATGTTATTCTGCACGGCGATTCTCCCTCTCTGGTGGCTTTAATAAATGTTCAGGGGAAGAGAAAACATGTAATTCTGAAACTGGAGGTCTCGTGCAGTGTCCAGGAGAGACAGCAGAGAGACACTAACGAAACTGATTGTGACAGTAAATGCGTTTTCTCCTATGCAGAACCCGTCGTAAAAATTAGAGTACTGTGGCCTTGCTCGAGGCAGCGCAGCTCTAACATAATGGATTTTTAGCCAAAATATTTTAATTTTGGTGCTAAAGAGGAAGTATTCTGGAAAGGCTGGAAAATCAGTCAAAAAAGGGAAAATAATAACTTGCTGTACACTGACGACAACGACGAGACGAGATACACTGACAACACTGACTCAGTGATGAGTGAGACATTAAACACACTCAACATTAATAACCAACACCTAAGCCTCAGTGACACATTAAACACACCAAACATCAACAACCAACATTAGTTTGTCATGAATGTGACATAAAATACTGCCAGGATTTCCGACAAATCTGGAGCCCAGCCTGACCTGGAACAAGCCAGTACATGCTGCACATGCACTCTGTCTCAGGCTCAGATTAGTGTACATCCACTCATAGCAATCGACAGAGTGAAAAAAAAAAGAATTGCCACGGACCTACGATAACTATGTCAAGAAATCTTACGCATAAAGAAGGTATTAAAGTTGGCATGAGGAATATGAGGAAAAATGAGACATACTTATTGCTTAGTCGATGAAAATATTCATAAGGATTTGTATTTTTAACTTTCTTTAAGACAGGAAAACTTGCATGTCCGTGGAATACACAGAGAATTTTCACTGTCTGTGTGAGTTCAGTCTAAAATGATTGGAATTTCCTAGTTCTTACAACTGTACTTCCTGAAGCCAGGCGAGCACAACTTCCTGAAGCCAGGCGAGTACAACTTCCTGAAGCCAGGCGAGTACAACTTCCTGAAGCCAGGCGAGCACAACTGAAGACTGCAAGTTTTAAATCTGCACACCGAAATTCCTCCTTTCAAGACTGGGAAAATATCTTCAATGAAAATCAAGACTGATGTTAGAACACTCAGAGATAATTCAACAAGACTGATGTTAGAACACTCAGAGATAATTCAAGAAGACTGATGTTAGGACACTCAGAGATAATTCAACAAGACTGATGTTAGAACACTCAGAGATAATTCAACAAGACTGATGTTAGAACACTCAGAGATAATTCAACAATGTTGATGTTAGAACACTCAGAGATAATTCAACAAGACTGATGTTAGAGCACTCAGAGATAATTCAACAATGTTGATGTTAGAACACTCAGAGATAATTCAACAATGTTGATGTTAGAACACTCAGAGATAATTCAACAAGACTGATGTTAGAACACTCAGAGATAATTCAACAATGTTGATGTTAGAACACTCAGAGATAATTCAACAAGACTGATGTTAGAACACTCAGAGATAATTCAAGAAGACTGATGTTAGGACACTCAGAGATAATTCAACAAGACTGATGTTAGAACACTCAGAGATAATTCAACAAGACTGATGTTAGAACACTCAGAGATAGTTCAACAATGTTGATGTTAGAACACTCAGAGATAATTCAACAAGACTGATGTTAGAACACTCAGAGATAATTCAACAAGACTGATGTTAGAACACTCAGAGATAATTCAACAATGTTGATGTTAGAACACTCAGAGATAATTCAACAAGACTGATGTTAGAGCACTCAGAGATAATTCAACAATGTTGATGTTAGAACACTCAGAGATAATTCAACAATGTTGATGTTAGAACACTCAGAGATAATTCAACAAGACTGATGTTAGAACACTCAGAGATAATTCAACAATGTTGATGTTAGAACACTCAGAGATAATTCAACAATGTTGATGTTAGAACACTCAGAGATAATTCAACAAGACTGATGTTAGAACACTCAGAGATAATTCAACAATGTTGATGTTAGAACACTCAGAGATAATTCAACAATGTTGATGTTAGAACACTCAGAGATAATTCAACAAGACTGATGTTAGAACACTCAGAGATAATTCAACAAGACTGATGTTAGAGCACTCAGAGATAATTCAACAATGTTGATGCTAGAACACTCAGAGATAATTCAACAATGTTGATGTTAGAACACTCAGAGATAATTCAACAAGACTGATGTTAGAACACTCAGAGATAATTCAACAATGTTGATGTTAGAACACTCAGAGATAATTCAACAAGACTGATGTTAGAACACTCAGAGATAATTCAACAAGACTGATGTTAGAACACTCAGAGATAATTCAACAAGACTGATGTTAGAACACTCAGAGATAATTCAACAAGACTGATGTTAGAACACTCAGAGATAATTCAACAATGTTGATGTTAGAACACTCAGAGATAATTCAACAAGACTGATGTTAGAACACTCAGAGATAATTCAACAATGTTGATGTTAGAACACTCAGAGATAATTCAACAAGACTGATGTTAGAACACTCAGAGATAATTCAACAATGTTGATGTTAGAACACTCAGAGATAATTCAACAAGACTGGTGTTAGGACACTCAGAGATAATTCAACAATGTTGATGTTAGAACACTCAGAGATAATTCAACAAGACTGATGTTAGAACACTCAGAGATAATTCAACAATGTTGATGTTAGAACACTCAGAGATAATTCAACAAGACTGATGTTAGGACACTCAGAGATAATTCAACAAGACTGATGTTAGAACACTCAGAGATAATTCAACAATGTTGATGTTAGAACACTCAGAGATAATTCAACAAGACTGATGTTAGGACACTCAGAGATAATTCAACAATGTTGATGTTAGAACACTCAGATAATTCAACAAGACTGATGTTAGAACTCTCAGAGATAATTCAACAAGACTGATGTTAGAACACTCAGAGATAATTCAACAATGTTGATGTTAGAACACTCAGAGATAATTCAACAAGACTGGTGTTAGGACACTCAGAGATAATTCAACAATGTTGATGTTAGAACACTCAGAGATAATTCAACAAGACTGATGTTAGAACACTCAGAGATAATTCAACAATGTTGATGTTAGAACACTCAGAGATAATTCAACAAGACTGATGTTAGGACACTCAGAGATAATTCAACAAGACTGATGTTAGAACACTCAGAGATAATTCAACAATGTTGATGTTAGAACACTCATAGATAATTCAACAAGACTGATGTTAGGACACTCAGAGATAATTCAACAATGTTGATGTTAGAACACTCAGATAATTCAACAAGACTGATGTTAGAACTCTCAGAGATAATTCAACAAGACTGATGTTAGAACACTCAGAGATAATTCAACAATGTTGATGTTAGAACACTCAGAGATAATTCAACAAGACTGATGTTAGAACACTCAGAGATAATTCAACAAGACTGATGTTAGAACACTCAGAGATAATTCAACAATGTTGATGTTAGAACACTCAGAGATAATTCAACAAGACTGATGTTAGAACACTCAGAGATAATTCAACAATGTTGATGTTAGAACACTCAGATAATTCAACAAGACTGATGTTAGAACACTCAGAGATAATTCAACAATGTTGATGTTAGAACACTCAGAGATAATTCAACAATCATTAAGTCTACGAGACATCAACATCATCCCTCATAAATAAAATGAATTAAAAAAAATAACAGTCTTCAAGGAGGGTGGCCATCCACACTGGACTGCACACACCAAGTACCAATAGCCTGGCTGATCAGGCCGACAACTTGTTGGAGGCCTGGTCTGAGACCAGGCCACGGAGGCAATTATTCCTAGAACCATTATCAGATCAACAGCAGGAGCACGACTAGCAGTGTATAGTGTTCCCATCCCCCCGCAACCCCGACCTCTCTCATGACATACATTCCTCTCTCCTCTCCTATTCTGCCACCTAGTCTTCCTCCCCCTCCTCCTTGGTCTCCTCCTCCTCCTTCTCCTCCTATCTCGTGTATTCCATTACACCAAACTTAGTGGAATACTTGTCATAGAGAAAGTTGTCCCTGTGACTGTTGATGTTCTGGTTTGATGTTGTTGTTGTGGTTGCTATGCTTGTTAGGGATCACGAGGATATTGTAGTTGCTGTGCTTGTTGTAGTTGCCGTTGTTATTGTGGTTGCCTGGTTATCGTGGCTGCTGTGGTTGTGACTGCCATGGTTGTGACTGCCATGGTTGTGGTTGCCGAGATTGTTGTGGCTGCCGTGGTTGTGACTGCTGTGAATATTGTGGCTGCCGTGGTTGTTCCATGGTTATTGTGGCTGCCGTGGCTGTTCCATGGTTATTGTGGCTGCCGTGGTTGTGGCTGACGTGGTTGTCGTGGCTGCCGTAGTTGTGACTGCCATGGTTGTGGCTGCCGTGGTTGTGACTGCCGTGGTTGTTACTGCCGTGGTTGTGACTGCCGTGGTTGTGGCTGACGTGGTTATCGTGGCTGCCGTGGTTGTGACTGCCGTGGTTGTGGCTGCCGTGGTTGTGACTGCCGTGGTTGTGACTGCCGTGGTTGTGGTTGCCATGGTTATTGTGGCTGCCGTGGTTGTGACTGCCGTGGTTGTGACTGCCTTGGTTGTGGTTGCCATGGTTATTGTGGCTGCCGTGGTTGTGGTTGACGTGGCTGCCGTGGTTGTGACTACCGTGGTTGTGGCTGCCGTGGTTATTGTGGCTGCCATAATTGTGGTTGCCGTGGTTATTGTGGCTGCCATAATTGTGGTTGCCGTGGTTATTGTGGCTGCCATAATTGTGGTTGCCGTGGTTATTGTGGCTGCCATAATTGTGGTTGCCGTGGTTATTGTGGCTGCCATAATTGTGGTTGCCGTGGTTATTGTGGGTTTTATTTTCATGTGCTCGTTGAGTGTTGGACACGGTGTTGCTATGATTAGTTTGTGATTGTTGTGGATGATTGTTGTGGTGGTTGAATGTCGTGGATGATTGTTGTGGTGGTTGAATGTCGTGGATGATTGTTGTGGTGGTTGAATGTCGTGGATGACTGTTGTGGTGGTTGAATGTCGTGGATGATTGTTGTGGTGGTTGAATGTCGTGGATGATTGTTGTGGTGGTTGAATGTTATGGGTGATTGTTGTGATGGTTGAATGTTGTGGATGATTGTTGTGGTGGTTGAATGTGGTGGATGATTGTTGTGATGGTTGAATGCTGTGGATGATTGTTGTGGTGGTTGAATGTTGTGGATGATTGTTGTGGTGGTTGAATGCTGTGGATGATTGTTGTGGTGGTTGAATGTGGTGGATGATTGTTGTGATGGTTGAATGTTGTGGATGATTGTTGTGGTGGTTGAATGCTGTGGATGATTGTTGTGATGGTTGAATGTTGTGGATGATTGTTGTGGTGGTTGAATGCTGTGGATGATTGTTGTGGTGGTTGAATGTTGTGGTTGTTGTGGTGGTTGAATGTTGTGGTTGTTGTGGATGATTGTTGTGATGGTTGAATGTTGTGGATGATTGTTGTGGTAGTTGAATGTTGTGGTTGTTGTAGATGGTCGTTGTGGTGGTTGAATGTTGTGGTTGTTGTGGATGATTGTTGTGACGGTTGAATGTTGTGGATGATTGTTGTGGTGGTTGAATGTTGTGGTTGTTGTGGATGATTGTTGTGATGGTTGAATGTTGTGGATGATTGTTGTGGTGGTTGAATGTTGTGGATGATTGTTGTGGTGGTTGAATGTTGCGGATGATTGTTGTGGTGGTTGAATGTTGTGGTTGTTGTGGATGGTTGTTGTGGTGGTTGAATGTTGTGGTTGTTGTCGATGACTGTTGTGGTGGTTGAATGTTGTGGATGATTGTTGTGATGGTTGAATGTTGTGGATGATTGTTGTGGTGGTTGAATGTGGTGGATGTTGTGGATGGTTGTTGTGGTGGTTGAATGTTGTGGTTGTTGTGGATGGTTGTTGTGGTGGTTGAATGTTGTGGTTGTTGTGGATGATTGTTGTGATGGTTGAATGTTGCAGATGATTGTTGTGGTGGTTGAATGTTGTGGTTGTTGTGGATGGTTGTTGTGGTGGTTGAATGTTGTGGTTGTTGTGGATGGTTGTTGTGGTGGTTGAATGTTGTGGTTGTTGTCGATGACTGTTGTGGTGGTTGAATGTTGTGGATGATTGTTGTGGTGGTTGAATGTTGTGGTTGTTGTGGATGACTGTTGTGGTGCTTGAATGTTGTGGATGATTCTTGTGGTGGTTGAATGTGGTGGATGATTCTTGTGATGGTTGAATGTTGTGGATGATTGTTGTGATGGTTAAATGTTGTGGATGATTGTTGTGGTGGTTGAATGCTGTGGATGATTGTTGTGGTGGTTGAATGTTGTGGTTGTTGTGGATGACTGTTGTGGTGCTTGAATGTTGTGGATGATTCTTGTGGTGGTTGAATGTGGTGGATGATTGTTGTGATGGTTGAATGTTGTGGATGATTGTTGTGATGGTTAAATGTTGTGGATGATTGTTGTGGTGGTTGAATGCTGTGGATGATTGTTGTGATGGTTGAATGTTGTGGTGGTTGAATGTTGTGGTGGTTGAATGTTGTGGTGGTTGAATGTTGTGGTGGTTGAATGTTGTGGTGGTTGAATGTTGTGGTGGTTGAATGTTGTGGTGGTTGAATGTTGTGGTGGTTGAATGTTGTGGTGGTTGAATGTTGTGGTGGTTGAATGTTGTGGTTGTTGTAGATAACACTGGTCTGCATGTTTTTTTTATTGACTCTGGTATATTTTCCTGTATACATATACGGAAAATAGTGTTTCACTGAGTTTTTTATTAATTTCTATCACATCAGGTTGTCGAGTTATACAGTTAAAATGCTTACTTTATGTTAACTTAAATGTTAAATCTAATATATTTTTCTTTATATTTAGATTATTAATATGTCTAGAGGCTGTATAAATTCACCAGACATATTTTGCTATGTCTGCGGGTAATTCACACCTTCAGATTCCCGGAGCAACATTACTCCTTTATTGAAGCGCTGCTACTTTGTTTATTTTGCCTGCAAACTTGGAGACCAGGATAAACCATTTGCGCCACACAAAGCTTGCAAGAGTTGCATCAGTAAGCTCCAAATGCGGTCAGTTTTAAAACTTAAATGTATGCCCTTTGGAGTACCAATGGTATGGCGGGAGCTGATGAACCACCATGATGACTGCTACTTTTGTATGACTAAAGTAACTGGATTCAAAAAGAAGACTTAAGATGGCATAATATCTTAATATTACTTAACTACGAGGGTTGGTGAGGAAAAACACTGTTCAGTGACATAGTGCTACCTACAACACATTAATACAAGTAAGCCAACTCCTCCACAGAAGTGAATATAAGCAATATCAGTGATATTTATGAGTGTTTTGGTGAACAATGTGGTGAGGGAGAGGGGACAGTGGCAGGCCTGGGAACTGATGTCACTATTGCCTTCACAGTGAGCATCTAATAATATATCTCTTTGGTGCTATGTACTAGCATCTGGCTACTTTATAACAACGTGACTTGTACAACTGTAACACAGTGATTTGTGCTAACATCTTCCTGTAGTGAAAACGTGGATAGCATAAACAGTTGTTTATTAAGTGATAATGAGAAGGCAACACTTCCAGCTTGCCTGCCCACAGCCTGTCCTCACCTTCCCTCACTACCCACCCCATTTTAAACACCCCACGATACCACCACCCACCCTCTCTCTCCTCTCAACTTCATTGTAAACTTATAAAGCTTCCTCTGCGATGACTTCACATCGCAAAACAGTAAGAATATCTTCGTTATCTGGCTATTGTCTCAGTAGATACTACAGTGTTTGTGGGTATACTTCAAGGGACAAAATGCTTCTTAGATACAAGGAACTTACTTGTTCCAACTACTGCCACACAGATAGCATTCCAAAAGATTTTTGTTGTAGCCAGGTAAAATATCTCAGAAAATTGAAGGATATCCATAATCCTGTGGTATATGTGGAAACAAGCCTGGAACTACGTACAAGAGGAAGGTTCAGAAGTCCTACCTCAGGGACTCTTGTCCAAAGATCAAGACTGCCCTCATGGACTGTGTTGTAAAGTTGCATCTAAGATAATCCATCACAGGGAAGCACTTCACGAGCTCTTCAAATCATTAGATAACCTTCAAGCTATTGTAGAAGGCCAGTGCAAGCCTACACCAAGTGACATAAACTGCTCAGCTAATGGTGACACTATTGACAATGACTGGAAATCCCACACTGAGCTTAACTCAGGGGTAAATAACTGGTGGAATTATGTCATTGCCTAGGCTCCACAGTTAGACAGAGCTCAAAACACTACATTTGAGAATTTTAACACAATTCCTCTGACTACCACAGAGGGAACAGATCCTCTTTCCAGCAACTAAGCAAGCCTTGAATCTGTTAATTCTCCTACACCTGACATCACTGCTTTAGCACCTGCCAGTACACTAGACAGTGCACATACTATCTCTGATCCTACACCTGTCAGCACACCTGCCGACACTATTTCAACATCTGGCAGCAGTGCTTCATAGGCAAGTACTGAGTCAGGATTTTCTCCACCAGAGATTGGTGCAGTTAATAATCAGGGAACTATCATTGCACCTGAACAGCTGCTGCGCCAAAGTACGAAGAGCAAGGTCACATCTGTCCGACCTGTACAGGGGCGTGGTAGAGGACGTGGTAGAGGACGTGGAAGAGGACTTGGGGGAGGAAGACATCTACAACAGTCTCATCTTCCACCAACACAGTCCCAGGAGAACGTTCATCAGATACACAATCATCAGGCTCACCAGCGGCAGAACCTGCGGAAAATTCAGCAGCGAAACACAGGAGGTGAAACAAATAGAAGTCCACCCTCCAAGGCACCTAGGCAGTGTTCTTGCTGTCACCAAAGGGGGCACACCACTAACAACTGCCTGCAAGATACCAGGTGAAATTACTGCCACAAGAAAGGACGTCAGGAGGGCCAGTGTTGGAAGAAAAAGGAACTTGACAGACACGACCCCCAGTATAGAGACCTGTTCTTGGAACAAACCAGCAGGATTTCTGAATTGGTGAACACACTCACACGTCACCCACTCAGCTACTCCTATCTCAACCCAGCAGGTGGTATTATACCTTATACAAGACCACAGACCTACATCCCAGCAGCTGCCTCAGTGCCCTACCTATCTCACTGGTAGGCACCTTACATGCCTTATACATCCATCACCTCAAGCTGAACACATCATGAGAAGCCAGTCTATCAGCATCCTGTCGGCCAACATTAGAGGTTCCAATACCAATGTTGGAGAGCTCACACACAGTTTTGTGAACACTCGATGTCCCTACATGATATCTGTTGTTGAAACATTTTTGGACGACAGGACTTCAGAAAATTTTGCAAGAATTGCTGGCTACACCTCATGGATGAGAAGAGACAGGATAGGGAAAGGAGTTGTTGCTGTGTGCTTCTCTAAATGTGTACATGCCCAGCACATTGATGTTGCCATCCCTACTAATCTTGAAATGATGTTCTTCAAGCTATTCATAAACACTAGTATCTCTGTACTAGTATGTGCAATGTACAGACCTCAACCAACATCTTATATAGTGGGACCTTAATGACCTTCTTGCAATGGACATCCCTCACCGACAGTATGCGATGAAGCCTTGGCTTGGCTTTCATTGTAGAGAGGCTGCTACTGCTAAGTACAAAGCATGGCGAAGCTATGAGACATCCTACCACCTATAACAGGAACTTGCAAAGGCAAGCCTGTAGGCCTATGGGTGAAGTTCAAAAGTGGGCCATCGCTAATTGGGAGGTGGACACAAAAGGAAAGTTAGCATCAGGTAGAGTAGGCTTCAAAACCTGGTGGTCCCTGGTCAAGGACAGACAAAGTTATCTGCCTTATGAACTCATTCCACCTCTAAATCGACAGGACCTCTTTGCCGAACACTTTGCTACCAAAATGCAAGTTCCTGATCCAGCAAGGGACCCTACTTGGCTAGCTGCAAGAACTGCATCAAAACTGTCAGTGGTGACAATAAGGCAGGAGGAGGTGCATTTCCTTCTTATATCATTTGACCGAGAAAAGGCTGTGGGCCCAAATAAGTTGACCCAAGATTGCTGAGATGTGCACACTCACATCTTTCAGCACTGCCTAGTACAATGTAAATGGCCTTCTCTGTGGAAAGAGGCAAATGTAGTCCCTGTGCACGAAAACAAGAGTAAAGCAGAAACCAGCAACTACAGACCAGTGTCACTCCTGTCAATCACTGGCAAAAGTTTTTTTTTGACTACCACTCACTACTTTGTGACCATCAATTTAGCTTCAGGAAAGGTTATTCTGCTGCTTATCTGTTGTTAAACCTCTCCACTAAATGGCACCAGTCACTGGATGAATCCAAGGTCAGCTGTGTGGTAACACTGGACATTGCTGGTGCTTTCGATCGAGCATGGCACCAGGGCCTCTTGGCAAAACTGCATGCTCTGGGAATTGCAGGCTCTATGCTGCATCTCCTCAGTGATTGCATTCATGGTAGATCTCTAAGGGTAGCTCTGAATGGAACAGAATCAGCAAGACATTGTAATGGGACAAGTGTTCCACAAGGAAGTGTGCTGGGACCATTGTTATGGAATGTCTACTTCAATGACCTTCTTCATCTCATTCCAGAATCCCATGAATATGCAGACGACTGTACTCTGACATTTACTAATCCAAGAGAAGGAATGCCAGCTGCTCTAAGCTACATTAATCACCAGCTTAGAACTATATTAGCTTGGGGAAACCGATGGCAAGTAACATTTGCACCTGAGAAAACACAAATGATGATGGTCTCTAGGTACCATGATGGTAATGCCAGAGCAGTAGCAAGTGTGAATGGGAGAGTGTTGGTACTTGGTGAAGAAGTTGATATCCTTGGGGTGAAATTTGACTCCAAACTGACCATGAAGAACCATGTTGTAAATCTTGCAAACAAGGCAGCCAGGAAGCTTACAGCATTTCGAAGTATCTTATATCTGGTTTACAGTAGGGATTGCAAGATTCTGTATGAGGCACAAGTACACTGATATCTTGAGTATGCTCCACTTTCATGGTTTGCCTGCCCCTTCTCTCATCTGCGACTGCTTGACAGAGTAGAGAAAAGAGCAAGACGTCTCATCCCTCGCCTGGACCCATCCTGGATAGATCTGTCATTTCAGCAGAGCCTTCAACACAGGAGGGATGTGGGTGGCCTTACTGTTATGTACAAGGCCAGTATTGTCAAAGTACCACACTTGGATCCACTTCGAGGACAGTGTGAAGCAAGCTTCTATACCACAAGACGGACAGAAAACTGAAACATCACTCTGGCTGTACCCTTCTCCAGAACATCACTTCATCTGAGATCATTTATCCTTAGGATGACTCGAGTCCAGAACACATTCGTACAGCATTGTGATGTCAGCGAGATAAAGTCAGTTGATCAAATGAAAATGCTGGCCCACAGATGGCTCCAGCTTCATCCTGTTCCCTACTTGTATGTCTCATAACAATAAAAATGTTTTCAAATGAGCTGATGCAGGTAACAACTCTTAGCCTGTCAATAAAGTTAGAAATCCTTAACTTGTAAATAGCTGGTTAATAAAGCTAGGGATCTTTAACCTTGTCAAACCCTGTGTAAAAAAAAAAAAAAAGGAGAGGGAGAGAGACAGTGAGAGAGTGCTAGAGGGTGGGTGCTGAAGAGAGAGAGAGCGAGAGGTAGAGAAAAAGAGGGATAGAGTAAGAGACAAAGGTAGGGGAAGGAAGAGGAGAGGAAAATGGGGAGTTATAAGGGGGAGAGAGATGGGGAGAGGAAGGGGGACAGGGAGAGTGATGGGGAGGTAGGGAAAGAGTTGGAAGGGGATAGAGGGAGAGTAATGGGGGAAGAGAAGAAGGGAGAGAGGGGAGAATGGGGGAAGGAAAAGAGAGAGGAATGAGAGGAATGGGTGTGTGTGCGCTCAGTTAGATTCGAATTAGAATGTGACTGACAAAACTTATCTCTAGATAATCTAACTTCTGAGTCATAGATTCAATATGACAGCTTGCTAGAACAGTAGGACGACCCCTTCGTCAAGCAGCAATAATGCTCGAAGCAGCAGTGAATAGCACAACGTCAGGCCAGGAACAAGGAGACCAGAAAACGACCCTAACCGGGGACCGACAGTAAGTCCTCCTACACATAAGGCAAAGCCGCTGTTATTGCTGAAACTGAGATCAGCAACTTTCAAATCCCGACTAAAAGAGTGCGAAGATACAGTTAAGTCTCAGATTTAAAGTCATGACTTGAAGCATAGAGTGAGCCTCACGACACACAACCTTAGAAAAGTCAGAAATCGCTAACTCTAAATAATGTTGTGTACAGAGTTGCACAGAGTTACGAGATGTAAGAACCGGCTCACCAGCAGACGAGGTGAGAACAAAGTTCTCCCAAACAGAGCAGAAATGATATGTTGCCTCAACAAAGAACTGAGAGAGAGAGAGAGAGAGAGAGAGAGAGAGAGATAGAGGGGGGGGAGGGGCAGGCCCGACAGATACGTCAGATGATTTCTACCGACTTACCACACAGCCAACAATCAAACAAGCGGGTAAGTGTGTGCAGCGCGGGCAGCCAATCCAAACTTCTTGCAGCGAGCACAGAGACAAGTGTACTTGCTACAGTCTACCTTCACAGTTTACCTAAAAATATAAGACAAATAATAATAAAAAACAAGAAATTTTCGTTTTTAGGTGTTTACGAAAAAAATCGGCAACACACATACACACACACACACACACACACACACACACACACACACACACACACACACACACACACACACACACACACACACACACACACACACACATATATATATATATATATATATATATATTTATATATATATATATATATATATATATATATATATATATATATATATATATATATATATATATATATATATTATATATATATACGTATATGTCGTGCCGAATATGTAAAACTGGTCAATTTGCAAGAACTCATTTAAAATTAAGTCCTTTCTAAAAATTTCTCTTATACGTTTAAAGATATATTTTTTTCATTAATGTTGATGTAAAAATTTATAATTTTGCACCAAAAGGAACTTAGAAAACTTACCTAACCTTATTATAACAAGCGCAATTTATTTTAGCCTAACCCAACTAAATATATTTTAAATACGTTTACAATAACTTAATGCTAAACAAACACAATCAAATATATTTTTTTCGTTAGGTTCAGAATGATTTGGGCGAAATTATTGCATACACAAATTTCCACTTGTCCTATATGGCAAGATGAGCGTTGCTATTTAAGCCAAGATAGCAAGTTCTGACTATTCGGCACGACATATATATATATATATATATATATATATATATATATATATATATATATATATATATATATATATATATCTGCTCTCCTTTTACACTCTCTCACCACTCTCTTCACCTTTCTTTTACTCTCCATATACTCCACTCTTCGCATAAGTTACCTTTTTCTCTTTTATCACACCTCTTGCTTCATCATTCCACCAATCACTCCTCTTTCCTCCTGCACCCACCCTCCTATAACCACAAACTTCTGCCTCACATTCTAATACTGCATTTTTTAAATTATTCCAACACTCTTCAACCCCCCACTACTCATACCTGCACCAGCCCAGGTTTCTGCCAATAGTTGCTTATATCTCACCCACACTTCCTCCTCCCTTAGTTTATACACTTTCACCTCCCTCTTACTAGTTGTTGCCAGTTTTCTCTTATCCCATCTTCCTCTTACTCTAACTGTAGCTACAACTAGATAATGATCCGATATATCAGTTGCCCCTCTATAAATGTGTACATCCTGAAGCCTACCCATCAACCTTTTATCCACCAATACATAATCTAATAAACTTCTTTCATTACGTGCTATTTCATACCTTGTATATTTATTTATCCTCTTTTTCATAAAATACGTATTATTTATTACCAAACCTCTTTCTACACATAGCTCAATTAAAGGCTCCCCATTTTCATTTACCCCTGGCACCCCAAATTTACTTACTACTCCCTACACAACAGTTTTACCCACTTTGGCATTGAGATCCCCAACCACAAGTACTCTCACACTTGGTTCAAAACTCCCCACACATTCACTCAACATTTCCCAAAATCTCTCTCTCCTCTACACTTCTCTCTTTTCCAGGTGCATATACGCTTACTATAACCCACTTTTCACATCCAACCTTTATTTTACTCCACATAATCCTTGAATTAATACATTTACAGTCCCTCTTTTTTTCTAACATAGCTTATCCTTCAACATTATTGCTCCTCATTCATAACATCCACAATCATCTCTTTCTTATCATTTGCACGACATCCACGCACATTCAGACTTCCCACTTTGACAATTTTCTTCTTCTTATTCTTTTTAGTAATTATTACAGGAAAAGGGGTTACTAGCCCATTGTTCCCGGGATTTTAGTTGACTTTTACAACACGCATGGCTTATGGAGGAAAGATTCTCATTCCACTTCCCCATGGATATTAAAGGAAAAGTAATAAGTCCAAGAACTATTACGATAAAATCAAAGAAAACTTAAATGAGTGTGTATAAATAAACGTGTACATGTATATGTAGTGTGACCTAAGTGTAAGTAGAAGTAGCAAGACGTACCTGTAATCTTGCATATTTATGAGACAGACAAAAAACACCAGCAATCCTACCATCATGTAAAACAATGGCAGGACAGTAGTCCCTCCCTGGTTGGTTGCTGTCTACCATCCTACTACATATATATTTATATATATTAACAAGTTATATATATTAACAAGTTAAGAAAGCCTAGAGAACAAATGGATTTGTCAGTTAAAAATAGGAGAGGAGAGTTATTAAATGGAGAGTTAGAGGTATTGGGAAGATGGAGGGAATATTTTTGAGGAATTGTTAAATGTTGATGAAGATAGGGAAGCTGTGATTTCGTGTATAGGGCAAGGAGGAATAACATCTTGTAGGAGTGAGGAAGAGCCAGTTGTGAGTGTGGGGGAAGTTCGTGAGGCAGTAGGTAAAATGAAAGGGGGTAAGGCAGCCGGGATTGATGGGATAAAGATAGAAATGTTAAAAGCAGGTGGGGATATAGTTTTGGAGTGGTTGGTGCAATTATTTAATAAATGTATGGAAGAGGGTAAGGTACCTAGGGATTGGCAGAGAGCATGCATAGTTCCTTTGTATAAAGGCAAAGGGGATAAAAGAGAGTGCAAAAATTATAGGGGGATAAGTCTGCTGAGTATAACTGGTAAAGTGTATGGTAGAGTTATTATTGAAAGAATTAAGAGTAAGACGGAGAATAGGATAGCAGATGAACAAGGAGGCTTTAGGAAAGGTAGGGGGTGTGTGGACCAGGTGTTTACAGTGAAACATATAAGTGAACAGTATTTAGATAAGGCTAAAGAGGTCTTTGTGGCATTTATGGATTTGGAAAAGGCGTATGACAGGGTGGATAGGGGGGCAATGTGGCAGATGTTGCAAGTGTATGGTGTAGGAGGTAGGTTACTGAAAGCAGTGAAGAGTTTTTACGAGGATAGTGAGGCTCAAGTTAGAGTATGTAGGAAAGAGGGAAATTATTTCCCAGTAAAAGTAGGCCTTAGACAAGGATGTGTGATGTCACCGTGGTTGTTTAATATATTTATAGATGGGGTTGTAAGAGAAGTAAATGCGAGGGTCTTGACAAGAGGCGTGGAGTTAAAAGATAAAGAATCACACACAAAGTGGGAGTTGTCACAGCTGCTCTTTGCTGATGACACTGTGCTCTTGGGAGATTCTGAAGAGAAGTTGCAGAGATTGGTGGATGAATTTGGTAGGGTGTGCAAAAGAAGAAAATTAAAGGTGAATACAGGAAAGAGTAAGGTTATGAGGATAACAAAAAGATTAGGTGATGAAAGATTGAATATCAGATTGGAGGGAGAGAGTATGGAGGAGGTGAATGTATTCAGATATTTGGGAGTGGACGTGTCAGCGGATGGGTCTATGAAAGATGAGGTGAATCATAGAATTGATGAGGGAAAAAGAGTGAGTGGTGCACTTAGGAGTCTGTGGAGACAAAGAACTTTGTCCTTGGAGGCAAAGAGGGGAATGTATGAGAGTATAGTTTTACCAACGCTCTTATATGGGTGTGAAGCATGGGTGATGAATGTTGCAGCGAGGAGAAGGCTGGAGGCAGTGGAGATGTCATGTCTGAGGGCAATGTGTGGTGTGAATATAATGCAGAGAATTCGTAGTTTGGAAGTTAGGAGGAGGTGCGGGATTACCAAAACTGTTGTCCAGAGGGCTGAGGAAGGGTTGTTGAGGTGGTTCGGACATGTAGAGAGAATGGAGCGAAACAGAATGACTTCAAGAGTGTATCAGTCTGTAGTGGAAGGAAGGCGGGGTAGGGGTCGGCCTAGGAAAGGTTGGAGAGAGGGGGTAAAGGAGGTTTTGTGTGCGAGGGGCTTGGACTTCCAGCAGGTATGCATGAGCGTGTTTGATAGGAGTGAATGGAGACAAATGGTTTTTAATACTTGACGTGCTGTTGGAGTGTGAGCAAAGTAACATTTATGAAGGGGTTCAGGGAAACCGGCAGGCCGGACTTGAGTCCTGGAGATGGGAAGTACAGTGCCTGCACTCTGAAGGAGGGGTGTTAATGTTGCAGTTTAAAAACTGTAGTGTAAAGCACCCTTCTGGCAAGACAGTGATGGAGTGAATGATGGTGAAAGTTTTTCTTTTTCGGGCCACCCTGCCTTGGTGGGAATCGGCCAGTGTGATAATAAATAAAAAATAAAATATATATATATGTATATATATATATATATATGTATATATATATATATATGTATGTATATATATATATATATATGTATATATATTTATATATGTCGTGCCGAATAGGCAGAACTTGCGATCTTGGCTTAAATAGCAACGCTAATCTTGCCATACAGGACAAGTGAAAATTTGTGTATGCAATAATTTCGCCAAAATCATTCTGAACCTAATGAAAAAAATATATTTGATTGTGTTTCTTTAGTACTAAATTATTGTAAACATATTTAAAATATATTTAGTTGGGTTAGGCTAAAATAAATTGCTCTTGTTATAATAAGGTTAGGTAAGTTTTCTAAGATTCTTTTGGTGCAAAATTAAAAATTTTTACATTAACCTTAATGAAAAATATATATCTTTAAACGTATAAGAGAAAATTTCAGAAAGGACTTAATTTTAAATGAATTCTTGCTAATTGACCAGTTTTACATATTCGGCACGACATATATATATATATATATATATATATATATATATATATATATATATATATATATATATATATATATATGCAGGACAAGTAGAATGATAGCTTTAGGCCTTTCGTGTTGCAATCAGAACATCATCAGGAGCTTGTAAAATTGCAGAAAAGAGGAGGATGTCTAAGTAAGTTCGTTCCCAGAGGACCATCTTCACTGGAGTGAGTGAGAGAGGGAGAGAGGAGGGTGCAGGAAGTGCCCCCATCCACAACAGTGCCCACACCCAGAAGAATGAATAATATAGCATTAGAAAAATCCCACAAGCATTGATATTGTAATAGCCTAAACGAAATTATCGTGGCAATAATAAAAAATTGTCAGTGGTGGATCAGACCCTGATCCACTACGAGACCTGGTCTCAGACCGAGCCGCGGGGCATTGACCCCCGAAACCCTCTCCAGGTATATATATATATATATATATATATATATATATATATATATATATATATATATATATATATATATATATATATATATGTATGTATATATATATATATATATATATATATATATATATATATATATATATATATATATATATATATATATATATTTATATATATATATGTCGTGCCGAATAGGCAGAACTTGCGATCTTGGCTTAAATAGCAACGCTAATCTTGCCATACAGGACAAGTGAAAATTTGTGTATGCAATAATTTCGCCAAAATCATTCTGAACCTAATGAAAAAAATATATTTGATTGTGTTTCTTTAGTACTAAATTATTGTAAACATATTTAAAATATATTTAGTTGGGTTAGGCTAAAATAAATTGCTCTTGTTATAATAAGGTTAGGTAAGTTTTCTAAGATTCTTTTGGTGGAAAATTAAAAATTTTTACATTAACCTTAATGAAAAATATATATCTTTAAACGTATAAGAGAAAATTTCAGAAAGGACTTAATTTTAAATGAATTTTTGCTAATTGACCAGTTTTACATATTCGGCACGACATATATATACATATATATATATATATATATATATATATATATATATATATATATATATATATATATATATATATATATATATATATATATATATATATGCAGGACAAGTAGAATGATAGCTTTAGGCCTTTCGTGTTGCAATCAGCACATCATCAGGAACTTGCAAAATTACAGAAAAGAGGAGGATGTCCAAGCAAGTACGTTCACACATTACCGTCTTCACTGGAGTGAGTGATAGGGAGAGAGGAGGGTACAGGAAGTGCCCCCAGGCACAACAGTGCCCACAGCCAGAAGAATGAATATTACAGCATTAGAAAAATCCCACAAGCATTGATATTGTAATAGCCTGAACGAAATTATCGTGGCAATAATAAAAAATTGTCAGTGGTGGATCAGACCCTGATCCACTACGAGACCTGGTCTCAGACCGAGCCGCGGGGCATTGACCCCCGAAACCCTCTCCAGGTATATATATATATATATATATATATATATATATATATATATATATATATATATATATATATATATATATATGTATGTATATTATATATATATATGTATGTATATATATATATATATATATATATATATATATATATATATATATATATATATATATATATATATATATATATTTATATATATATATGTCGTGCCGAATAGGCAGAACTTGCGATCTTGGCTTAAATAGCAAAGCTCATCTTGCCATATAGGACAAGTGAAAATTTGTGTATGCAATAATTTCACCAAAATCATTCTGAACCTAACGATAAAAATATATTTCACTGCGTTTGTTTAGTATTAAATTATTGTAAACAAATCTAAAATATATTTAGTTGGATTATGCTAAAATAAATTGTTCTTTTTATAATAAGGTTAGGTAAGTTTTCTAAGTTCTTTTTGGTGCAAAATTATAAATTTTCACATCAACATTATTGAAAAAAATATATTTTTAAACGTAAAAGAGAAAATTTTAGAAAGGACTTAATTTTAAATGAGTTCTTGCTAATTGGCCAGTTTTACATATTCGGCACGACATATATAAATATATATATATATATATATATATATATATATATATATATATATATATATATATATATATATATATATATATATATATATATATATAGTCTTACGGCAGTAAGACAAGAGAGAGTATGGTGGGTAGATTGCATTTTCTTGGACTGTAAGAAGGCGTTTGACACACTTCCATACGACAGAGTAGTGCAAAAACTGGAGGACAAGGCAGGGATAACAAGGAAGGCCCTACAATCGATCAGAGAATACCTGTCAGGAAGACAGCTAGTCATGGTACGTGGCGAGGTGTCAGAGTGTGCGCCTGTAATGAGCGGGGTGCCACAGGGATCAGTCTTAGGTCTGGTGCTGTTTCTGGTATTTGTGAACGACAAGACGGAAGGATTAAACTTTGAAGTGTCCCTGTTTGCAGATGATGTGAAGTTGATGAGAAGAATTCAACCGGACGAGGACTAGGCTGAACTACAGAGGGATCTGGACAGGCTGCAGGCCTGGTCCAGCAATTGGCTCCTGGAATTCAACCCCACCAAGTGCAAAGTCATGAAGATTGGAGAAGGGCAAAGCAGACCATAGACCGAGTACAATCTAGGGGACCAGAAACTACAAACCTTACTCAAGGAAAAGGTTCTTGGGGTGAGTATAACACCAGGCACATCTTCTGAGGCGCACATCAACCAAATAACTGCTGCAGCATACGGGCGCCAGGCAAACCTAAGAACAGCATTCCGACATCTCAATAAGGAGCCATTTAGGACCCTGTACACTGTGTACGTGAGACCCATATTGGAGTATGCAGCGCCAGTTTGGAACCTACACCTAGCCAAGCATGTAAGGAAACTAGAGAAAGTGCAAAGGCTTGCACAAGACTAGTCTCGGAGCTAAGGGGTATGTCCTACGAGGAGAGGTCAAGGGAAATTGACCTGACGGCACTGGAAGACTGGAAAGATAGGGGGGATATGATAACGACATATAAAATTCTGAGAGGAATCGACAAATTTGACAGAGACAGGATGTTCCAGAGACGGGACTCAACAACAAGAGGTAACAACTGGAAGTT